>NW_019739213.1:563022-597790 GCF_002891405.2 Cryptotermes secundus
GGACATGTTTTACGCAGAAACTGCCTTCTAAAAGAAGTTATTGAAGGAAAGATAGAGGGGCGGATAGAAGTGACAAGAAGACGAGGAAGAAGACGTAAGAAGATGCTGGATGGCCTTGGGGACAGAAGAGGAAACAGTCATTTGAAGGAGAAAGCTCTAGATCGCATTAAGTGGAGGAATTGTTTTTGAAGAGACTGTGGACCTGTCGTCTGACAGATTACTAATGACGATGATATATTTATTACATACCTGCATAACATTCAGATATATATATATTTCAGCTTACACCATGTGTTTTTAAATGTAACACCTCACATTATAATCCAAACTTAATAAAGCAGAAAGCACTGCCACAACCAAATACAGACCTCCTGCCAGAAATGACCAAAACGGATTAACTCAGAATATAACATCTGTGAAATGCACATCTTCCTCCACTTCAAGTAAAAGGCAACCTGATTGTAAAGCTGACCACTCTCCTCTGTCAGGGCAAAAAATACATTGACTTTCAAATCTGTATCCGTTACAAAACTTAACAGCAGGGTACTTAGACATTGGAATAATTTTACTTGTGTGTTTAGGATATGTTACATTTTGTCCCTTTCAAATCCTTGGTTTGTAATCAAATGTAGGAACTGTAGTTAATATAGTAGCTTTGTGTTGCTTATGCAGATGGTGAGAGCCTAGAGGAGAGTCTACTGCTTCGTACTGCTAGCAACATTATACTAGCTAATGAAGATGATAAAGCTGTTGTGCCATGTCGGTCACATGATGCTGACACTGAAGTACAGTTATTTATTGGACGATCATATTTGAAACGAAGAAAGGTAAGTAATATTGCAGAATTAACCCTGAAATGAACATTTGTCAGGGTAAGCTTCAAGTATGTGTTTCTTCTCTTAAATGTGTTATTTTATATGATTTTATGAACATTAATACATCATATATAATGAGGTCTTAAAAGAGATTATTGAAGTTTAATGTAATTTGTTATTTTAACTGACTCATCAGACAGCTTGATGAGTGGCAGTACTTTTTGCTGTCAGCATCAATTTCTCCTCTTATTATTGTTCTGATAATTTCTGGTACAAGAACAAAGAGCAATTGGCTGAAGTATATTTTTACAGATCCTGCTAGGGTAAATAAATTTTGTCTTCATGCATATGTTGGAAAGTACAAACACTTTTACCAAAAAAATTATAAGAAGCTTTGTTTTAAGGAGGGGCATCCATAATTCAATACTTTACTAAATTCAAATCAGAATTAAAAACAATAATTTTGTTATAAGGTGCACTTAAACCGGGTAGCACAGTTGAAATACGTATATGTGGATGTGGGTATAATCCCTACAAAGTGCCAATGAGAGAAATGCACCACACATGCACCTCACATTGATTCCATAGTCTCAGTATTTCTCTAATAGTCCTATCATTCAGCACTGTATAATCCTCACAATTGAATGCATCATTAAGTAAACCAAGTTGAATATATATGGATTTTCCTAACTGGGGGATATAATCAGAGTCCTATCGACCACTTTTGAACTTTGCACTTTTGCACTTTTTTGTAAAATAAGTGTTGAAATAAATGCATCTTCTGGCTAACCACTTATTGTTTGCAGAAAAGTTTGCTGAATTCATATATTCTGGTATCATAAATTAGATATCACTTCATGCATGGCTCAACATAGAACATGTTGACACACACTATGTTGCATAATAAATGAAGTGAAAATGAATTTGAAAGGATGTGAATTGAAGTAGTTATGATCAAATTTAGGGTACTATCCCAGCAGTTGTCTGAATTGACTGAGAAGAACCATGAAAAGCCTCAATAGTTAGTTAGTTAGTTAGTTAGTTAGTTATTGGAGAGGGTGGGTTGTCTTTGTCCATTGTGCTTCCCTCTATGATATTCTACCAGTCTCTATATCCTACCGGTACTGGTGCTTACCATCAGTCCTGCCCAGCCAGCGAGATCGGTCTCTACTAGCTGAGTGGTATCTATAATGCTTCCCCCATCTACCAGAGGTATTAGAGACTACTGTTGGGCAGGAAACGTCCGTAATTTTGCTCAGTGGCATCCTTTGGAGACATGAGGTTCTTTTACGTGCCATAAAGCTACGACACGGGACCCACAGCTTAAAGTCCCTCCTGGAGGACTTGTTCCCTGAATTTTTCTGCCCTTAAAAATTCGACGACCTCCGCCGGGTATTTGAACCCGCATACTACGAGTCATGAGGTGAAAAAAGCCTCAATAAGTCAATGCCCAAAATAAAGTTTTAACCAGACACATCTGAAATACAAGTCAGAAGTTTCACCACTAGCTCAGTACTTTAATATGAATTTCATCCCAAAGCTTTGTTACATTTTACAATTTTAGATCTGTTGATAATTCTTGTAGTGATAATAGTATCAGTGTTCTCATCACCTGCTGTTTTTCATCAGCTTAAAAATTATATAACACTGCTTCCATTCATTATGTATAATGGAATTTAATTGTCATTTATTCTCTTGAGTTACTTTCATGTCCTTTATTGCATTCTAAACTTTGGTTTGTCACTTAAGTATTTCAGTTCTATTTCAGTCACATACTTCCCCAGTGCTGTCTATTTATTTTGAGGGTTTCATGTTTGCGTATGACACTGCTCTCTGTACTCATCTTGATCTGCATCCCTTGTAGTGTCAAGATACTTTGAATAAGCATCTTTCTTCTCTTTTCATCAATTGTGTAATATTTCAAATTCACAGAAACTTTTTGTTGTATTTTATATAGTCCCACTCATTAATATGGTTACTGATTGTTGTTTGAAACACTGATTTATTGTGAAATGATAAATATACTTTTTGTCGTTTCTTTGTACACAGAAATAAGTTTCTTTGTGTCTCACAGTTTTGGTGTGTTTTGGATTTACCATGTATTTGGAGATCATGATGTGGTTTAATCATATGTAGTCTAACATGTTACTTCTGATTGCTATAAATTAGATACAAATGGGACAACAGCCACATCGGAATCAGATTGTGACATATGACCCAATGGTGGGGTTCACACTGGATCCTGTTAGCCACCTGGATTCAAGCTGGTATAAGTGTATAGCTACATTAAGCTCACAAAGGCAGGATATGGATTTCTACTTGGAAGTCCGTAAGTGTCACCACTCTTGATATACTTGCACATAAAAACAGGACTAGTCCTCCCTGGTTCTGTTATCCTCGAACTAGTTTTCCCTGAAGCTGTTCACCCACAAAATAAATACAATGTCACAACTTTGAGAATTTAGGATATAGTCCATATTCAGTATTTTGTGTGACATTGAACTATGCTTTAAGCTCATGTAAGTTTCATTAATGTTGAGCACTCTGGTCACTTTCATCTTAAAGTGCTAAACATAATAAGCATGATAAATATATTGTCATGTGTATGAGTGACTATACACAAGGTTTGGACTGGTAATTGGATTGATTTAACTCTTGCAGAATTTAACTACATGCAACTATAGCATTATTGCTAATTCACACATACTGCATTTCACTACAGCAAACACTGACTCTTCTCAGTCTGCTGTGTCTTCACCAATCATTGTCTGGTAATGGCTTCCAACAGTGGACATTCCTCTTACTCTGAATTCCCGAACTATTTCTGTGCCTCAGCTACCAGCTTCTAATAACAACAGCTCACAAGGACTGAAGTGCAGATGTCCTCTAACTAACTCACTCACTCGCCAACCAAATTGCTCCACTCCATTGCACTGTACTACACTGCACCAACTCAACTGAACTCGGCTAGTCTAGTCATATAGCCTCATAGTGGACCCAGAGAACACCACTTGCAACATAACTTTTATCGTTGCGTGACATCACTGCATAAGTGATACGTTCCCCTTCTGCATGTGTATGGGTCATTACCTAGCAATGGATTTACAGTCTACATTGCTCACACCGATTCCTCTATTGTTGCACTCATATCTATTGCCACAAAACATCTTTACCCCACCGTTGCCTAGTAATGGACACATTTATACATCCCATTATTCCGGCTTTCAGATTTTGTGTCACAAAGTGGTAAAATGTAGTTTCAGTGTATGATCCTTGAAGGTTAACACAGATCAGGTATAAGTAATAATGCATCCTCATCTTCCAGTTGCTCTATGTGTTTAAAGCATGCAGGAGGGCTTTCACATATTGGTACTTCCTGGCCAAACTATATGATGTCACATTCCAGACGACTCTGTTCTTAATTCCTCTTCTGTCTATATCTCATACTGTTACTCATTTTTAAGCAAATTATCACTAGTGATTACTTACCAGGTATTTTAAGTGAAATTAAAGTTCCATATACTGTTCTCTTATGCATGTCATCAACTTTTAGATGAACCACCAAGTATAACTGAAACCAACCTAAGTGTTGACAAGAACTTGGTAGCAAATTTTGGAAGTAACATGACAATGTTCTGCAAGTCAAAGGGAATGCCATACCCAGACACCTTCTGGTTTAAGGTGGGTACTCAATTAAAATACTAATCAGTCAATCATACAGACAAGCAATGATACAAGTTGTCATGCAACAAGTTAAGGACCTTTTATCAAACAGTGTTATCTATGTGAGGCTTTCAGAAGCTTCTTCTGTGTGATCATTACAGATATCATGGATCAATGAAAAAAGTAAGTCATAGCATCAGTTCCCTGCTCACTGCCAAGGTCAACACACTCCTTCCATTAACGTGGAATACGATCAGTTGCGGTACAGTAATTGTCAGGTCTCATCCAGTGTAGGAATACTGTCATACTCATTATGTCATTTTGCAGGTCCAAACCAGCATTCCTGAAATGGTCCCATAACCTAAGCAAACAGAAACAGTAACTGTGGAAAAGGAGAGTGTACAGGCCTGCAACAGCTGAATAGAAATTATGTTTTGTTTTCCTGCATTCCAGCAGTTACCAGTACAGGGCACGAAAAATTTTTCTAATAACAGTGTCATGTAATGCATGCAATTAGTGGTGGTACAAGGTGATTCAAATATGACCAGGACTGATTTTTTTTTAAACCATAATTGCCAAACACTTACTTGCACATGTCAGTCTTCAACGTACTCCCCTCCAGAGTCAACACATTTTTTCCAATGTTCTGGAAGCATCCTGATGCCATTTTCAAAAAGGCTTGTGGTTGGCGGCATTTCCACTCCCGAACAGTCTGGATGACGGCGTCATCCACAAACTGCATGCCTTGCAAGTCTGATTTGAGCCTTCCGAACAGGTAGAAATCACTTGGGGCCAAATTAGGACTGTACGGCGGATGTGTCAGAAGGTTGCATTTCAATTTCCGGAGGGTTACCATTGTTGTTTTGGCCGTATGGCGGCGTGCATTGTCTTGAAGGAATGCTACCCGCTTTCCACCTCTCTTCCGCTTGGATTGGATCTTTTCCTTCACGTCTGTTGCCAGGAGGTCTGAGTAATAAGCTGCATTGACTGTTCTGGCATCTGTCAAAAAGTCTACATGGATAACCCCCTGCCAGTCCCAGAAGAACGTTGCCATCACTTTTCCTGCCAAACGGCTCCTCCACGCTCTCTTGGGTTTGGGAGAACTGGTATGTCGCCACTCGCGTGATGATTGCTGGGACTTGGGAATGAAGTAGTGCACCCACGTTTCATCGGTGGTCACTATAGACTTCAAAAATGCATCACCTTCGTCTTCAAACTGCTGTAGGAGATGACTGGCAACTTGCATGTGCACCATTTTGTTCACGTCCGTCAAAGTGCGTGGTACCCGCCATGCATTCACCTTGCAATAGTGCAGGTGGTATTTCATGATGTCTTCTACACTACCAACACTGATGGACAGCATTGCTCCAAGTTCCTTGATAGTGATGCACCTATTCTCACGAATAAGCGCGTCTACACGATCAATGTTTGGCTTGGTGACGGATATTCGTGGCCAACAATCATGCGGTTCATTCTGCACGCGCTCTCTGCCCTCTCTGAAGCACTTACACCACTCAAACACACAGGTCCGTGAGAGACACTCTTCCCCATACTGTTGTTGGGGTCTGTGGTGAATTTCAGCGGATGGGACGTTTTCTCCAATGAGGAATTTGATCACAATGCGTTGTTCCACGCTCCACAGTACCGTCTGTTCACTCATCACTCTAGTAACTTCCAGACAGGACTGAACAGATTCTAACCCTAACAGGAGGGAGGGTGGAGGTTGTGGCTTCACTCTCTCAAGGTCGCACAGCTGCTGCGCACTGTGGCTTGTTTACACACACATCAGTCCCCGTCATATTTGAACCACCTTTTACAAGCAGCATGGGATGATCTAGCAGTATGTGCACATAATATATGAAGCACCAGTGGAATTTGTGGTAAATCACTACATAGGACATTTGCTTTGTCTGACGTGCTACCATCATTAGTGGCATTCACATCCCTTGAACAATTTTGTATGGTGCTGTGTGGGACGTAAACCCTTAGGTTCACATGCTTCAAATTCATATTCTTTCTTAGGTTAGCACCATGTGATTACATGCAACTGCTATGTAGCCTACCAGCTACATTTAGTAGATACTAATGCCTCTGTAGTGTCCATGCTCTGATATTTATATCCTTCCTATTGCCTTTCATGCAGATCCAAGAAATTAAAAATTAAATATCTGGACAACTTATACATATATATGTAATTTTACAACATAAATTGTAGCATGTATAAGTCTTGAATTTTGTAGATTGAATCTGGAAAAATATCTTGATCTCAATGCATTGTTTTTACACTCAAAAACTCTGAGAATTTACAAATAACTGCCTTTGCATTCTTCACTAGGATGCAAAACATAATTCTAGCACAAAAACAACTTGTCAAGCAAGTAGTACTGATATTTACATTGAAAAAGGATAATTAATACTCTTCAGTGTGCTGTGAAAGTCTGGCTGATATAAATTGTGTTCGCCTTGAGAAAATTGATCCACTAGGGAAAATTCTCGTTATCATCTTGATTATCAAAATTTTGCAAATACTCTGTTACTCTCTTCTGTTGTGGAGGTTGGTTAGAATACGTCCACCACAGCTGTAAAAAAATCGTATTTTCATTGCTGTAAAGTAACTTGGCATTGATAAGAATCAAGGAAAATCTGACTACAAGTTTACATATGCTGATAAAACACATGTAGCAGGGATGATAGTGCAACCACCTGAAATAAAACATCAATTTACGTAACCCTCTTTGCCAGAAAGTGAATAGTGCAGTGCCATATACAGGATGGGGTGCAGAAACTTCCTTTTTGTGAAGACGCATTGTGAAGGGAAAGGAGGTCGCAGGAAAATGGGGATAGGCTCGGCAAATGCAGCAGTCACTAAAGTTTCTGTCTAATACCCCTCAGTAGGAAACATGAGGTGGATGAGTGAGCAGCGTGCGTTTGCTGGTGAAGCCTATTTTTCGAACAACCATTCCTACATGGCGGTGCAGTGTGCATTCCATACTCACTTTGGAATTAAGCCCAGAGGTCTGGTTCCCGACCGGAAATCGATTGTTTTATGGGTAGAGAACTTTAGGACAACCAGGAGTGTGGTGAAAAAATCATCAGGATGACAACAGACCGTTACGACACCAGAAACTGTGGAGGCAGTTCAACAGTCGATTTTGAGATCTCCAAGACGCTCCGCTCGCAAACATGCAGTTGCCCCAGACATATCCAATCGTTCAATGCGCCGAATTCTTCACGAACATCTTCATTTCCATCCCTATAAGATGGTTGTTGTGCGAGAATTGTCACCACGTGATTTCCAGAACCGAATAATGGCGTGCGAAACGTTATTGGAAGCTTTACCCCCTGACGCACTTGTTTTCTTTAGTGATGAGGCACATTTTCACCTATCCGGATATGTCAACAAGCAGAATATGCGCTATTGGAGTGGTAACAATCCCAGAGAGCTCCATGAGAGGCCACTTCACAGTGATAAGGTGACAGTATGGTGTGCGTTGTCAAGAGTTGGAGTTATTGGCCCTTATTTTTTTGAAGAAGACAATCATGCAGTTACTGTCAATTCACAGCGGTATGTGGACATGATTAAAAACTTTTTCGAACCAGCTCTTGAAGAAATGCATCTAGGAAATGTCTGGTTCCAACAGGATGGTGCCATGGCCCACACAGCCCAAGCTTCGATGACAGTTTTGAGGGCAAAGTTCCCCGGACGGCTCATCTTGCTTCGAGGTGACATCCCGTGGGCAGCGCACTCACCTGATCTAACGCCCTATGATTTTTTTATGGGGATACCTCAAGGCAGAGGTTTTTAAACATCGCCCCACAAACCTGCTTCAGCTGAAGAATGTTATTCGGCAGGAAGTAGCCCAAATTCTGGTGCACATGTTAGAACGTGCAGAGGGGAACTTCAGAAAACGGTTGCATCAGTGCACAGAGAACGGTGGCCACCACCTTCAAGATATTTTGTTTAAAACTACATGATTTAAAACTTTAAAGTATGTTCTTTCATTAGCTAAACATAAATTTTGTCTATCAGCAATAATTTTTCTTTTATTCGCATTCAAAGAAGGAAGTTTGTGCGCCCCACTCTGTATTATTGCAGGTCTTTATCAGGCTACAAGAATAGCTTCAAAACCTCTGTACACCCACAGTAAACAATAAAATATTCCTGTACAGTCATGAAGAGATTTGCAGTATGTTCTACCAGCTGCATATATATTTTTTGAGAGCACCTATTTTGAATATTACTGACATGTGAAATACAAGTAATGGATACAACTATACTGTAGCAATCATAAATATATGGAGGAAATAGTATCCCAATGTCCATACCCATTTATGCTCTTGATATCAGTTCTCTTTGTTCACTGATTACTTCACATCAACACCATTGATCACAGTACTGAACTCCCTTCCTTTAAATTCCACTTGACTGCTCTATACTACACTGAACTCAGCTTGACTGAGCTGCACTTCACTGTAAAGAAAACTTCCTCACCCAGCAACTGACTGGAAAACTTTTAAGGCCTTACTTTTTCGAATAATCTTTTGATTACAAACTAACCGACCCTATCACTCACTTACTGACACACTAACGCAGTGACTGGCTCACTAGCTCTCAACCTTTTCTTCTACAGGAATGTCATAAGTAGGGAAGTTTCTAGAATATTCTTGGATACCTCAGCTTTATTATTAGTCGTTCTTTTCCATGAACATTTCAGATGTCACAGGAGGCAGACACAGGTCAATGACATGAATCCATCTTGCCCCACTTCCATAACACTGTTTTAGTAATTCTTGAGAATCTGGTTACTCACTTTAAAATAGTTAGAGAAATCAGTGCATACAGGATAATTGAACTGATAGAATAAGGAGTATAAAATGTAGACCACTAATAATGGATCCATTGTTAGTTATGAATAAAAATTGAATATACATAATTCAGTCACATGTTTGGGTGATTAAAGATGGGGTTTGGATTGGTAATTGGATTTATTAACCACATACAGGTCATAACTACAATTAATTATAACACTATTGCTGCTTTACACAAATTACAATCACTCCACACTAATCTGTTCAGTCTATCTGCACTAGTCTTGATGGATTTATAGCACAGGAACTATAACAGACACACTGAATTACACACTCCAAATATTACATATAAATAAGGTCTTCTCATCACACGTTAAGTCTTCACAGGCCGGTTTCTAATTCTTCAACTATGAACTTCCCGTGGCTATCTACTACCAAGAACTGACTTGCTTTCTTGTTTGCATACTTCTGCTGCTACTACTACTCATAACTTGTAACTCGTAACTGTCCCAAGTCCGAGTCACATTGCGACTGACGGTCGGTCAGTCTGTCTGTCTTGGTGTTGAGCCCCGGCTGGGTCTCATTACCAGATTTTTTTGTTTTTGTTTTTTCCTTATACGGAAGTTACTGCCCTGTCCATTTGGGGTGCCCTCTCTGACGAGAGGTCGGGTCTGTCATTTGTCAGTCATAGTCTGTATTAGTAAGTCCATTGTCAGTATTTACATATGTTTACAAATTTAATCTTAATTCCTATTTCTATGTACAATATATACAAGGCCTCTGTCAATCTAGGCTCAGTACAGTAGGTTATGCCCTATTTCTACTAGTATTTGCTACAATGGCAGTATAGTCACTTGAACGGTCGTATGCCTGACCGCCGCCACGTTTAAGCCTCTTATACTTTCTGTGTTAGGCTTTGCCTTGTCCAATTTTGCGAACATTCTCATTTTCGTGATTTTGTATGACTTCTGCTTGTTACCTGCATAAATTTGTTATATAGTCATATACGTACAGGATTTTGAATGCCATGTGCAAATTGCAGACCAGTGTGCGCCTTGGAAAATTGCCAGTGGTGCAGAGAACCTTGTTTTGCAGGCGCTGCAATTTCACTAGATGAGTGTCTGCTGTGATTTCCCAGGCAGGACTAGCATAAGTCATTCGATCATTTCTATGTGCAATCTCCATGTAACTCTCTTATCGAAGATTACACCTAGATATTTTGCACTATTTAAAGATGGAATATTTCATCCATTTAGAGTGAGACAAGACTCAGGCAGTCGATGACCACGAGAGAAGTAGACCCCCTGAGTCTTATCTTCATTAATTTGAATATTCCAGTGCTGACACCAGGTCTCCATAGAGCTGAGACCGCGCTGGAGTTTTCTAACAATAAAAACCTCCTTGTGATCTGTCGCATACAGAGAGGTGTCATCTGCAAGGAGGGCCAGGTGAACACAATGTGTTTGGGGTGCATCATTTATGTACAAATTGAAATGAGTAGGGGTAAAGACTGAACCTTATGGCACCCCTGCTTGCATTTCTCTTGGGGTTGACATTTTGCCTTCAACCGAAACCCTGAATTTATGTTGAGAAAGAAAGGACCCAATAAGCTTGGTCAAACTGTTCGAGAATTCCAATTTTGATAACTTATACAGCAAGCCTGAGTGCCACGTGGTATCAAAGGCTTGATCGATGTCCAAGAACACCACAGCCGTAGACATTTTATTGTTGAAATTAAGGGTTATGTGGTCCACCAGCCTCATACATTGCAATGTCGTGCTGTAACTTGCAAGAAAACCAAACTGGCTTGCATTGAGGAGGCCTCTTTCTTCAATATGTTTTTGTAGTAATTTCAAAATTACTTTTTCGAATAATTTTCCTGTTGTGGACAGGAGGCTCATTGGACATAAATTTTGAAGGAATTATGGGTCTTTACCGGGTTTAGGTAAAGTTATTACTTTTGCTTCCTTCCAAGTATCTGGAAAATGAGAGAGCCGAAGACAATGATTAAATAAATGAGTTAGGTGAACCAGTGGTCGCCTTGGAAGTTGCTTCAGGCATTCATTTGGGATGCCGTCAATTCCACGGGCCTTTCTCAATTTCAAGGAATTTATCAATTTTTGTACATCACATGGTCTGATCCTTGGAGGGGGGTTGTCGTCTATGTCGCAGAATGGACATGGAACTAAAAATTTCAAGGAATTTATCAATTTTTGTACATCACATGGTCTGATCCTTGGAGGGGGGTTGTCGTCTATGTCGCAGAATGGACATGGAACTAAAAATTTCAAGGAATTTATCAATTTTTGTACATCACATGGTCTGATCCTTTGAGGGGGGTTGTCGTCTATGTCGCGGAATGGACATGGAACTACAGTAAACACATATCACGTGATCACTATCCATCCAATCTATTGGTACATCAGTCGGATCTACAGAAAACACAGCTTCCTCTACTGTCGCATGTTGGACCATGTTTGCAGAGCTGTTGTCTAGTAACGTGTTGATCAAATCCATTACATCACATGCATCGTGATGCATTATAATCAGTAGGGATTTGTGTTACAAGGTACAGAAAGATGTCAACCCTTTGATGACCTGTATATAGGTTGAAACATGTTGTGGTAAAATGTATACAATATTCCAAGACTATATTGATGGCTAGCATGAATAAATTATTGTTTTATTACTTTGCATGTCAGCATTATGGTAAAATATTTCACTTGGGTATGTTACTTGGATGAAGACACTATTAGTTAACATTTCCAGTATCTAGTGAGCTTTCAGTCCAAGGTATCTCATTTACAAAGTTTAACATATCTACAAGTAGCAGTTCATCAGCATGATGACAGTTGTATGTTGTGTTGCTAGATGACATGCTGTCAGCTATTTGTTGGGTTAAATCAGATGTTACCATTTTTGAAGCAGGATGGCATACCTGTGGTAACTGATGCAAGTTATGAGCTGGGAGGCAGAAACCAGTCTCTAATCATCAAACTTGTCCAGCCAGAACATGAAGGGATGTTTAGCTGTTTGGTGGAGAATGAACTGGGTACAGAGCAAGCTGAAGGGAACCTTACCATCTCTGGTAAGAATACAAAATATAACAGTGAAACAGATACTTTAATACTGAAAACATTATGTATATCACGAAATGCCTGATTGATGGCTTTGCTGTTTATTTAAACACCCATATATATATCTTATTTAATGGTGCTATTTCAACTGCAGAGCTTATGAAATGCTCGAAGAGGTAGGAAGATGAAAATTGTGTATGGTAGCTGTTATGGTTTTGGAAAGAGGTAGCTGCAGCCTACTTGAAGGAACTATACAAGCAGTCACCTTCAGACCAAGTAATACCATGAAAACCTTAGTCCAGATAAGTGGTAATCCAACCAAGTTCTAACTATGTACTTCCAGTTATCGCTACTTGTACTAATTTCTCATTCCTACAATTGTAGTTATAAAGATAAGTTAGGAAAACAAAATTATGCATTAAGCAAACACTATATACCTATAGTTTTTTTAATTTTCAACAAATTCGTGTCACATACTTCGTAAAAAAAACTGAATCCTTTTCAGAGCACTCTATAGATGAAAATAAAATGTTCTATATTGCAAGAAAGATATGAATAATTGGTTGCAGCAGAGAATCAGAAGTTGCAAGATGTTATATGTGCCCAAAATATAAAAATCTTTTCAATAATGTATATTTTGCCTTGTTTCTTTTTTATTTTTTAAATTCGTTTAGTGGGGGGTGGAGTCCAACTGGGTCCACTCGGCACGGCGGCCACTGATTGGCCTATAGTAGGCTGCCCCTGGTGATTATGATGATGGAGAATTTGGTGGAATAAAGATTGGCAGTGGAAACCGAAGTACTCGGAGAAAACCTGCCCCAGAGCCACTTTGTCCACCACAATCACACTTGACTAGACCCGGGATCAAACCCGGGCTGCCACGGTGTGAAGCCAGCGACTAACTGCTATGACACGGCCTGCCTTGTTTCTTGATCTGAAGTACCATTCCAGCATCTCCCCAGACCTCATAGAAAGTGTTTTGAAGCATTAAATGCTGAAACCCCCAAAGTAGTACATCCCTTGCAAAATTAAGAAAACTGATGATCACATGTTTCAGCATCTTGTTATTGTTGCCAGTCTGAAATACATGAAAAATGTGCCACTTCTTGAAGAAGATATCTCACTCATGGATATGAGCCCTTGTTGAGAAACCGCTAATTGTGCAGCTACTCAAGAACTTCCCAGCATTTTATGGAACCCGAAGCTTCATTACTGCGCTCACAAGAGCCCTCCACTGGTCCCTACCCTCAGCAGATTGATCCAGTCCATACCATCCTATCCTATCTCTCTAAGATCGGTTTTAGTATTGTCCACCCACCTACATCTTCGTCTTCTATAGTGGTCTCTTTCCTTCTGGCTTTCCCACCAATATCCTATATGCATTCCTCTTCTTCTCCATTCGTGCTACATGCTCAGCCCATCTCATCCTCTTTGACTTGATCATTCTAATTATACTTGGAGAAGAGTACAAGTTATGAAGTTCCTCATTATATAGTTTTTTATAACCTCCCCTAACATCATCCCATTTCAATCCAAATATTCTCCTAAGCACCCATTTGTCAAACACCCTCAGTCTATGTTCCTCCCTTAATATCAGAGACCAAGTTTCACACCCATACAGAACCATGGGTAAAATTATAGTTTTATGTTCTAATTTTTATGTTTTAGCCAGTAGATGAGAAGACAAAATGTTCTGGACTGAATTATAGCAAACATTACCTGAATTCAGTCTCCTCTTATTTTCTTCCTGAATCAGGTTTTGATTTGTTATAGCTGTTCCCAAATATCTGAACTGCGCCGCATTTTCAAAATATCTGTTATGTCATGATTTTGCCCTGCATTCTGGTGATGAGATAGCAATATATACACGTACTTAGTTTTCTCTGCGTTTACTTCTAGACCAACTTCCTTACTAGTGTCAATTAAAGTTTCTGTGTTTTTCTTTATGGTATCTATATTATCACCTAGTAGATTCACGTTATCAGCATATACCAGCAGCTGATGTATCCCATTTAATTTCAGTCCCACCTGGTTTTCCTAGAACTTCCTAATGGCATATTCTAAAGTAAAGTTGAAAAGGAGTGGCGATAAAACATCTCATTGTTTTAGACCATTCTGGATAGGGAATTTATCAGGAAAATGTTTACCTATATGGACTTTACTGTATGGTTCGTTGAAACATATTTTAATCAGCCTAACTAGTTTCATGGGTATCCCAAACTCTTATCAGAATGTTGTATTATACGTCCCTCTTAACTGAATCATATGCTTTCCTGAAGTCTTCGAATAGCTGATGTACTGTCTCATTGTACTCCCATTTTTTCTCCAATATCTGATGAATGCAAAAGATCTGATCTGTAGTTGATTTGTTATGTCCAAACCCACACTGATGATCCACAATAATTTCATCTGTATATCTGATGAATGCAAAAGATCTGATATGTAGTTGATCTGTTACGTCCAAACCCACACTGATGATCCACAATAATTTCATCTGTATATTGACTTAACCTTAAGAGATGAATATTGGATACAATTTTGTATGAAGTTAATAGCAGTGATATCCCCGATAATTACTACAGTCAGTTTTATCACCCTTTTTATGAACTGGTACAATAATAGACAACTTCCACTGATCAGGCAGTTTTTCCTTATTCGAAACAATTAATTAGTCAATTAGAAGAAGCTATGCTCAAATATTAATGTTCAAACTTTATAGTAATTCAACACAAAGGGATTGGTAGCAACATTTCTAAATGAAAAATTACTTAAACTGCAGAAACTGCACACTGGATTGCTTGTTACTAAATTAGTAAAGTGAGTATGGTAAAAGCATATCTGATTTACTGGAACTGTTAGAAAATGCATTTGGAAAATGTTGCTTCTGGCATTGCTATTGGTGAAGAGAATTCTGATGACATAGAAACAGTATCTATTTGTTTTAATTCTTCACTTCCACATGGATTTTATGTCAGTTTTTAAAGTTAATCACTAGTATTTCAGAAGAAAGACCTTCTTCTCAGTCAATTCAAAGTACTACATGTTACAAATGCCTACAGGATGCGGAAAATTTTAAACATGTGTGAGGTAAATACAGAAAGATCTTTGTACTAAAACTTGCAAATTCAGTCTCTTCAAATGTGTACATTTGACATGGATATAGCAATAAAATGATATTCAAAACATATATAAACAAAATTGAAAAGGGAGAAAAACATAACAAAAAAATTAATTCAAGAATGAAGGCATATGATATTACTGCCAAAGCTACACTTGTATTGATACATTTACCTAGCCTAGAAAGGATTTAATAGGATCTGGGATAGCTGAAATTACTACACTTTTTAAACCTTAGAAATTCTGATTTGTGAAACACACAAAGATAAAATAAGACTGTTGAAAATTAAACAGGAAAGATATCAATAGAATTGTTTAAATTCATGTTATATGAAAAGAATGTAATTTCAAGTGGTGTATTGGCCAAAGTTACTCCACACTGAGGCTGCTTTCTCATTTTTTACAGTTTATTTTTATATTACGCTTTTGGCCTGAAACTGTGAAAATGGTTACAGCCAAAGGAATTTAATAGACAATAAATTCAGTTCTTCACTGAAAAGTGAAAGCCAAAGTGCCCTTATGAACATATATTTAATTGGATCACCTGTGGCAGAATTTGGTCCAAAGAAAGTTATTGACAGCCACCGAATCCATGAAACATGTTGAAGGACACACGGTCTGCACCTAAGTTCAGTAAAAAAACTAAAGGTCTCTTCACATAATCTTACATCTTATATAATATAGGGGACAATATTTGATATATCTCTTATGTTATGTAGTGGTAAGTAGGCTGGTGTAGAGAATTACAGCGGTGTGGGTGGTGGAGATATGTCTGGAAAGTAGAACTGTTACTAGTGAATGGAACAAACATTTGTCTAACCCTGTTTATATTATCATTTGTTAGTAACTAGACACTGGGTTTGGACTGTTAATTCGATTTATTGAATTCTTATGGATTGTAACGTCATATAATTACAGTGCTTCCACTAATTCATGCACTCATCTTCTCACTGCAGTACACGCTAAGTCCTCTCAGTTTGTCTTCGCTAGCTGCTGCTAGGTGATGGCTTCCAACAATGCAGATTTCTTGGCTTCCATATTCACATTCCTATGGGCTGGTGACTGTCTCACATCTCACTGCCAGAGTTATATTTTTAGTTACTTTGCAACTGGCAGTTTACCACCAATATGTTCATAACCTCAGCATGGAGGACATAGAAACACCACTTCCAAGAAGTCCTCTGTTGTTGCTTGTTTATTCATTGTTGCTGAAATGTGTTTATTTAGCTATTGCCTAGCAGAAGACAATTTCTTCTGGCTCCATTATTCCAGCCATTATGTCATATTACATAGTGTTGTGCCCCAGGTTATTAATGGGTATGCTTTATCCTAACAAGGGGTCAAATTTACATTTTATTGATTAGAAAATAATTATAAGTTGTATAAATTTAAATATGTCGGGTGAACCACAAGTTGGAAACCCGCCGGAAGCCAGAGTTGAGACGCCGTACCTTCTTTAGCCATCCAGTGTCAGTTGTACAGTCTATAGAAATTGCTGAAAAATTAAGTGATGACACGAGGCAAGTCTCGCCACTGCACAGTTTGCTGACTATTGGTTTTGTGCGAGCAGCTTTCTGTGATGTTGAATTTTGAGGGGCTTGGATGGGAGGAGTCGCAAACACTTTGACTTTAAGAGTCGCTCAGAACAGTCGCATGGTAGGAAGGTGATGCAATGGAGTCAGATGTCATCCTCTTTTGTAAGCGTGAGTACTTGCTGTGTTTGGATCACTGATGGTTGTCAATATATGATTCTGGTTCAATGATTTTGGTTGGTTAATGTGATCTTAGTATAAAATTGGTTAAACTATTTTAGTGTATAAACCTGGGAGTAACAGAGTAATTCTGAATTATTGAGTGATGGTTTATATACCAGCATCTGGTTTAGTAATTAAGTTTGGATAGTAACCATTTGTATTTATACTGGCATGTTGGTTTGAGGTTGTAGATAATGCTAATCATGTGAGTTTGTTAATTTAAAGAAATTTGAAAGTGCTCGTGCATTTGAATGTTTTGTTCATCAACATTTATGCAATTGTTACATATAAAATTATAGAATCTTGCACGAAAAAGCGAACGATCTTGGCTATCACATTTCTAGGAGGATTGACTTTGCTGGTTCTTTTTGTGGAAAGTAACTGGACTTTGAGTAATGGCAGAAACCATGTAGCAGTAGTGGACAAGAATTCAAGTAATGAGAATAATTACTGGTTGTATGAATAGTTTGAAATAGTAGAAGCATTCATCCTTGTACTGAGTTTGAAGTTACAAGTAAAAGTGTTGGTGTGTGTGTGTTCTTATACATTTCAGAGAAACCTTATCCTGCAAGTTGTCTGGGAAAGTTGTAAGTAGAAGATGCGATAAAGTGACATGGTTGGAAGAATGCAATTTCTCGCTGTTTGAAGGGTTAATGTTTATAGTGGGTGTTATTTCAACAACTTTTGTGTTCCCACACCAGAGAATTTTAGACCATCAGATGTTGAGAAGAATTCAGAGACAGTTAGCCAGTGGTGTATAAGCTTGTCCTTGGAAGTGGGTTAAAAATCGTGCAGATTTAAACTAGAGTTTTAAAATTACAAATTCTGTGAGTAGTCCCAGAAAAACTATGAGTAGTACATGTGAACTGTAGAGAGAAATTATTTGAAATTATAGGTTCTTATGACAAAGACTTCCCTGTGACAGAAGTAGCAATGGATGAACTGTATGTACAAGTACTATCAGAACCAGTGGGAGGTTTCATTGCAGTCCCATTGGAGACACTGATTACATTATTTACTTTGAAGTATTGTAGACAGTCAGAAAATTATTTGATATTTGTTCTGAAGCCTGGCCATAAGCCATCATTTAATGTTAAGATATAAATTTTTGTTGAGAAAGGGATAAAAGGTGTTGGTTTGTGCCATTTAGGTTTAGCATATTATGGACAGTTAATGTAGGAAGTTGAAACCAGGGGTTTAATCGAAGGTTCTATGGGTATTGACAGGTTGTTTGTCGTAATGGTGTTTTATTTCATTATATCTTACTTTATTGTTGTTGGTGAGTACTCGAGTTATTTAGTTATTTGTGGACCCCCCTAGTGCAGCATGTTTTCCACCGCACAGGTTAAAAGATATCCATGGACGTCCGATAGGGGGTGAGTACAGTCATTGACCCCTATCAGGGCACAACAATAGTAATTCACATATACCTTTCAATCTCTGTTTTAATTTTTTTGAAGTATTTACAAATAGAATAATGGTTTGAAGGACACTGCTGAGGGTTAGAACTGTGAAGTACTGGAAATCTTATAACAGCTATCACTGTTTCATCCATCCATATTTAGAGTATTTTCAGTTTTTCTTGGAATTTTATTCAGTTTTACATTCTAGTTAAACAGTTATTACTATCAAACAGTCCCTTCATTATGTATCATCGTTTTATTTTGTCTAATATGTCATTGTTTTGCAGAGATACCACCAAGAGTAACCAGAACCAATCTGAATGCAAGTCAGAACATAGAGTTGAATGACAACCTAACCATTTTCTGCAAGTCAAAAGGGAAACCAGAAACAAAAACTGTCTGGTTCAAAGTAAGCACTCCTTTATTGGAAGCAGGTTCTCAGTCTTGTGAATGTAAATATTGTTGTTACATCTTAGTGACTAGACATGGGGTTTGGATTAATAATTGATTTTATTGAACTCTTATAACTTGTACCTATAAGTAATTATAATATTTTCGCTAATTCACACACTCAACTTTCTCTACAGCACACTATAAGTCTTCCCAGTTTGTTTTTGCTAGCTGTTGCTAGACTATGGCTCTCTCACTAGTCTGCACACTTTACAATAAAGTCAATGACATTGTCTTCATTGATCGTTGTATCTTCACATACCCATTGTTTGGTAGTAGCTTTAGAAAAACGAGATTCCTTTTACTGATTCCATACTTAACACCTCCTATCCTTGCTGACTTGTGACTGACTTTCAACTCCTCTATCTTGGTCAGTCAGTCAGTTACACTTCTGTTGGCTTCGCCAGCACAGTCATTCCTGTTTTGATCTTCTCAAGATCCATGACCAAGATTGTTATTTTCTCTTAGAAATGTACATGTTTCAAAATGGGGCCTCAACTTTACTCTATCTCAGAGTCAGAATCAAAGTCAGAGTTGCTTTATGAGAGGCTGTTTACTGCCAATCAGTTCGTCTTGGCATCAAGCCCCTTGAGGTTCACGACTTTTTTTTTTCTTTCTTTCTTTCTTTTTTCCCCAGCTGAACCCTTGCGGTCCTAGTCCTGATGTAACATTCTCTCTGATTAGGCTTCACCTTGCCAAGTGTACATATCACACATATAGCATGTTACTTAAACTTTTTCCTTGCACATTATATACAAATCCTCTGACAGTTCAGGCTTTGCAGAACAGATCTTGTCTATCTTATTTATCCCATGCTACAATGGCAGCTTAGTCACTTGAATGGCTATAAGCTTGACTACGGCCAAGTTTAAGCCTCTTATATTTTCTACGTCTGGCTTTGCCTGTCCTATGCTGTGAACATTTTCATTCCCATGATTTTATATGACTATGCTTGTTGCCTGCACAATTTTGTCATATAATGGTATACATAAGGAAGGTTGAAAGCTGCATATAAATCATGGACTAGTGTGTACTTTTGAAGATTTCCAGTATTGCGCAGAGCCTTGTTTTGCGTGTGCTGCAATTTTAAAAGGTAGGTGTCTGCTGCTAATTCCTAGGCAGGACAAGCATAAGTCATTACTGATCAGATCAGTGCCTTATGGAGGGCTAATTTAATGTTGGTGCTTAAACACTCACCTTTGAATAGGGAGTAGATTGTAATAAATGATCTGAAGGCCCATGTCTTCACCAGTATTCTGGTAGGGGTTACAGCGGCAGACGTTCCCCTTCCTCTGGGTTCACAGCCTCAGCTACCAGCTTCTCACAGCAACAGTTATCTCACTCACTAACTCACCAACCAAATCTTTTGCCTAGCAGTGACATGATCAATTCTACTGTTGCATGCGCAGCCATTGACACAGACGATGCAGAAAACACCATCCCTCTGTTGTTGTTTACAGGCCATTACTTTGCAGCAGCCTTTATGTAGTTGCTTATTTCATGGTTGTTACTAAGCAGCAGATCTACATGCCACATTATATTACATAGTCTCCAGGAGAGACCACATCTCACCTTTCCCAATTTTGACTGTCACAACGCTTCTCATAATCCATGAACGAAATAAACAACATAGGATTGAATTCTGATAATATTATTTAATGATTTTTTTAAGTGCCTGGAAGTGCGTGGAATATCTTCCTTTTCTAGAACCACACTGATGTTTAAAATGTTGTGCTTATTTCTAAGTATGTGAGTATACCATGTATAATTTTAACCCTTTGACGTGGTCATTTAAATTCCGCGGCCGCGGCTCCTGCGGTAATATATTCAGCCGGCCATTTAAATTTTGCTCGAAAATTATTTATTCATCATTGTTCTTAAATTCTATGAGATAGGAACATGAAACTTTCACTAAAATGATCTTAAATGGTGGTTTTATAACCTTACCTTATAATATGGGCGCCCTGTATCTCGGCCATGGAAGCAGGTTGTTTAGTATTTCNAAATCTTTTGCCTAGCAGTGACATGATCAATTCTACTGTTGCATGCGCAGCCATTGACACAGACGATGCAGAAAACACCATCCCTCTGTTGTTGTTTACAGGCCATTACTTTGCAGCAGCCTTTATATAGTTGCTTATTTCATGGTTGTTACTAAGCAGCAGATCTACATGCCACATTATATTACATAGTCTCCAGGAGAGACCACATCTCACCTTTCCCAATTTTGACTGTCACAACGCTTCTCATAATCCATGAACGAAATAAACAACATAGGATTGAATTCTGATAATATTATTTAATGATTTTTTTAAGTGCCTGGAAGTGCATGGAATATCTTCCTTTTCTAGAACCACACTGATGTTTAAAATGTTGTGCTTATTTCTAAGTATGTGAGTATACCATGTATAATTTTAATACAGTTTACAGTAATGTAATTTGATAATTATATTTTATTTTTATTTGCCATTATGTATATTAATCACTAATTTTGTTTTCCAATCTTTTGGTATTTGCTGATTCTTCAAAGAGTTCAAGTCGTTTCTCCATTAATAGGTGTCCTCCATATTTAAACAGTTCCAAATTCAAATTGTTGAGACCTGAACTTCCCTGATATTTTCTGGTACACTGTTCAAATCTTCTCTTTTTGTACCTTCTATGTTATATTCTCTTTCCTCAGTTCCATAGGCTTCCTTAATTTCTTATATATAAACATTTTCCCACAATGTAATAAAATATTTTATTATTTATCATTAAATATTTGACTAAATCCTCCACTTATGTTCCTTTGGCCTTGTTGTGCTGTCTCCATTTTTAGTAGAATGAAGGAAGTGCGTATAGGATGGTGAATTCTGCTTATTTGTTTTGATTGAGATGACCTAAAGCTTAAAGAAGTTGCAGTTGCATCCTCTATTCCCCTCATTCTTATATTCTTTACTTTCTCAGTAGTGAGAGAAGAGGAAGAGATGCTCAGACGTCATAGTGGATGCAGAAAGTCTCAAATCCAAGGTCTATGATACAGGAAGGTTCAGCGTCTTACTACTGGACCACCAGAAACTCATGAAATTGTCATTCATGTTACCAATGTGTGATAGTAATATTTATGTTTATTCATGCTTTATGTTAGGATGGTAAGCCTGTTGTTACTGATGCCAATGTAGAACTGGGGGAGAGGAACCAGACACTGACTATCAACGCTGTGAACCTGGAACATTCTGGCATGTACCAGTGTAAAGTCTGGAACTCACTTGGTGAAGCATATGCAGAAGGGAATGTCACTGTTTCAGGTAAGAACAGCTGAATATTTATAGGTTCATGTCAAGTACTCAACCCTTTGCGCTGTATCCTGATGGAAGTGTACCACTTAACTTAATGCTTTGAAAATTTCCACATCTTACTTCATTACGCAGTACTGTAGCTGTCTAGAACATTGTTCATTGTACTGTAAATGTTGCAGATAAAAGTTTTGCTATGTAAGATTTTATGGAGGCACACAGCAGCATAGTTGATTCATTATGCTACTAGCTGCGAGATCACAGGTTCGAGTCCCAATGAGATTATTAGATTTTTCAATTGACCTAATCCTTCCAGCTGCACTATGGCCCTGAAGTTGATTAAGCCTCTAATAGAAATGAGTACCAGGAATCTTCCCGGGTGTAAAGAGCGGCCGGCATATAAGGCTGATGACCTTACTGCCATCTGAGAACCGATTTTCTAGAAAATGTGGGATCCTCAACATCTCAGAACCCTATCGGACTCCACGGCCTGTTACAGGGAAGCTTTACCTTTTATGTGTTGTGGGTCAACTGACGAAGTTCTTCTTTAAAGAAGTAAATTATAAAGGGTTCTGACAATGGTATATAACACTCAGAATTGTTGGGATTTTGGACTTTGTCCATTGTCCGATATTCCAAAAACTAGAGAACACAACATTTAGGAAACAGAATCTATTTCTGTCCTCAGGTGGGGGAGAGACACCTACTTTAGGAAGAGCTGATCTCAATCACAAGGTCCAGAATACCAGATGATGGACAGAGTCCAAAAATGCAATAATTCCGAGTTTTTTAAAGACGTTTCATAGCAAAAGTATTAAATATAACACATGATTACTTTAGAAACAAATTCAGTTTCAGCTTATGAGACAAACTTACCTAAAAACTGTTAAGAACAACGTGTAGGATGTCTGATTTTACGCCACAAAATTATTTTACTATTGTGAAAACTGAAAACTCTGTTTATCCATGTTTCAGACTGTATCAAACCATATAGGATGCAAAATTTGTTACTGAGTGCTCTAATTCCATTTTGTGAAGAACAAACCCTGAGTCATGTCATGAGTGAACCTGCCATATACAAATTTCTTATATTCCATGTACCAAATGTCATGTCCATTTTTCTTAGCTGAGGTTATTAATTAAAAGAATGATATAAAATAGTCATAAATCATTCAATGTTTGCAGGCATGGAGCCAGCAAGAATAACTGACACAAATCTCAATGTCTCCCAGGACCTTGAGGTGAAGCTTGGAGAGACCCTAACAATGGTCTGCAGGTCACAAGGAAACCCAGAACCAAAAACTCACTGGTTAAAGGTCAGTTCAATAGCTCTATCTGTTGGTTGCTGAACCACAACTGTAGTGTCGAAGGAATTGGACAACAGATGTATGGAGTATTATGTTTCAGAGTCTTACAAAAGAATTTACCCATGTAATAAAAGAACAATAAAGTAATGTTTTAATGATGTAGCAGTGAAAGTGTCATAAGGTATGCTGGATAATGCAGCTTGAAGATGCTGAGGATGTTTTTTAGGTTCAGAATGTCATCGGTTACTTCTTATATTTTTCTCTTAGTCCCTTTTATAAGAAAGATATACAAGTTAGAGGATGTTACCCTCTCTTGTTGACCAGTCCTTTCCTGCTCTCTTGTGTTGATCCAGTGTCTCAGTACATTCGGAAGGAAACAACAAGCCCATTGGCTTTGGCTGGTATAGAGATAACTACTAAAACCACTTTAACTCTTTAGAACAGCAGGGTTAATGTCACTTGTAAGTTATCTGAGAATAAATGAGATCGGGCTTTCAGATCACAAAAAATGCATACTTGGATTGAAATGACTGTAATTTCTGCAATTTTAATCAAACCTCAATCAGGTTTTGTAGACAGTTACTGTAATGTTTACAGAATATGAGAATGTGGTTTGCGTTACCATTGGAATTCAGTTTAATGTGGGTGTTCTCAAACCTTTCGAAATGTAGATCAGCATTCCTATTAACATAAAATGACATGATATAACATAACATAAAGTAATGTAATATAAATTTTTTCCCCTTTTACTAGTTTCGAGGACAGTAATGCAGATCATGGTTTTAACTCACCCCTAAAGTTTTTATGCTGTTACTAAGCAGTGAACTGACACTATTAAGCCTTGACAATGAAAGCATTGTTAAATATCATGCAAAAAGAGAAATAAACAGTGAAAATCTGATTGAAGGTTTCTTTTGGGAACTGTGAATTTGTACATGAAACTGAAGGAACTCTTAAATGGTGAAAATTTATCGATTTAGCTTCTTTTAAAATAAATGATAAAAGAAGGAAGTCCATACATGAAGAAATATTAAATAGGGATTACACTGTACTTATCTTGATTACATTCAGACAGTGCAGACTTTAACCCCTTCACTGCTGAGCAATTTGTGCCCAGTCATCCTGACCCAAGTGTGCTGACTTATTTTTGTAATTTTCTGTAATATGGAAATCAAGAAGAAATAGAATTAATACATGCAGACACTTGTCTTACATGGGGTCTGCCCATATCTGAGGTCATTTCTATATTTTTTAGTTTATATAATTAATGCCATTGGACAGTCTTTTGGTCTCTAAAATTTTCTATACTAGATTTCTCTGCGTTTGCTTGAACCATCACTGCATTTACTAGCAGGCCATTTTGGAACCCAGTGTAACGTCCTATACATAACCACTGTACATTTTGTCTGCATTTTCTGTCTGTGCACTCCTCATATGCATCTCCTGTCCTTGTACCTTATATATACTGTTAAATATGTATATGTTTATTATTCTGTTAAATTCTGTTTTTCTCTCTCTCTGTGTTCCCAACTGTAGTAGTAATTAGGTCTGCATGTTTACAGGCAGCATGTCCCTCTCTAGCTTTTATTTGACACATTGACCATCTTGGGAGTATGACACCACAAATAGATCCAGAGATTATGGTATTGCCTGCCCTTCTTGTAAATAAGTAGTGGCTGAGTAAGATGGTGGGAAAATGTTTCAAGGTATCCATAATAATATGGGCTCAGCAACATAAAAGTTAAGCTGTGCAGACTCAGAAATGATAAAACTTATATGTTCCTTCTTATACCAAAAGTATTTATTGTCTCCAACAAACCTGTGGAGATTACCAGTATCTTATTCTTGACAATGCCTAAACGAAGTTTACTCCCACTTGTTATCTGTATTCATATATGTATATACAGAGTGTTTCACGACTTTATGGCATAACTGCAGGAGGTGATTTCCTAGGTCTTTGTGATCAAAAAAGCTCATACGAACATGTGTCCGATTTTGGACAGTTACGAAGTTATGACCGTTTTAAACTCAGAATAGAAGATAATGATCACTGACAATAAATGGAACAAAATAATAAACCAGCATAATACATGATACATTTAAAGTATGAATGTAAAATTAACTTCTTGAAATTACCTTTAATTTGAATTTATTGGTGCTTAAAGCTGATTTTCGAAAATGCCACCGCCGGTCGCAACACAGGCTGCCACTCTGTTGTGAACCGTGCGGGTACATACCAACCCACCACGCCTTAGGTACCTCTCAAGTGTCGAGATAACGAGAACGCACTGTCTGTAGCTGGCTAAAAATAGTGACCTGTCAGATGATAAGATACGGTTCACACGAGGGCATGTACAGGAATGAAAAAGCGGTCATAACTCTGTAACCGTCCAAAATCGGATGCATGTTTATATGAACTTTTTTGATCACAAAGACCTAGGAAATCACCTCCTGCAGTTATGCCCTAAAGTCATGAAACACCCTGTATGTAGACACACATAATTAGAATAAAGTGGACCATACTGCTACAAAACATTTCTGAATGTTACATACACCCATTCTACATTAGGATGGTAATCCTGTGGATTCTGACAGCACAATGAAGCTGAGCCACAGAAACCAGGAGCTGAACATTGCAGAGGTGAAGATGGAACACAGAGGAACATACTGCTGTGTGGTGGATAATGGACTGAAAAAAGTGCAGGTGGAGGGGACTGTTACCATCAATGGTAAATGCTTCAAACCAACGTTCTGCCACGGCAATAGGAAACTAAATTGTACCAAGCAGAGTGCATGTTCTAGCGCAGTATCTGTTGGAACAGTTTCAGTTTCCTGAGATATTTTGTCTCCTTCAATTTTGCTGCAGACATTATCATTGTTTTGAAAATGGTGCTTTAAAACTCAAGTGTATGGTTAATAAAGAAAGAATAGAGCCCTGTCAATCAGTAAAGAAAGAATCTGTAAATTTGACAGATAGTGTTCTGCTCTTGATAGGTATGTGTGTGTCATCTGCTTTGCCACCATGTTCAGAATAGCTCTGGATCTAATAGAAATAAATACAACACAACATGATGGTATGATACAGTATTCACAAAATGAAGTACTGTTAACTTAAATATTGACAACATGTTTCAACATGAACCCTACAATTTTTAAAGTTCTGTTGATATTCCATTGAAGTGGCCCTACCATTTCCACTATAAAATGCTTATTGTCATATATCTGACATTTTAATGTGAAAATAGCTACACTAACACCAGCTTGATAATGGTGATGAGTTCAACTATTCTTTATTCTTTTCTATTTGTTACTTAGTGTAACTCTCAGTATCTAGATTGTGTATGAAAGTATGAATGAATGATGGAAACAGTTTTGAAGGATGTGGTCATGACCTAATCCTGACATTTCCCTGGATGAATTGAAGGAAACCACAAGAAGTCCCAAGCAGATTAGCCAGTGTCCAAAGATTTTAATCAAGCACCTCTAAAACACAAGTCAGGAGTGTTACTGATACTCTAACCTGGCTGTTAGTTACAGGATAATTTTTGCTTTAAATGATGTGTAGAATATGTTCCTGAAGTCTGACCACTGTGTCATGAGACATTCTGCATAACGCAACAACTGTCAGTAATCTCTATTGCTGTATCAAGTTTTATTACAATAGCAAAGTAACTGGGCTTGATACAAAGGTAAAAAAAGGTAAAATGAAATTTGCTTTTTGTTTGATTTCTGTTTATATGGTACAAGAGGTAATAAGATGGTTAATTTCCACATGGGTATTCCTAACATAACATGTAATGAATTCAAATGTTACTGTTTTATATCAGTATACATTAAATTTTCTTTCTCTTCTGAACACATGTTAGACCGCCAATCTTCATAGAAGCTACTCTGGTTTGTTTGTATACTTTCAGAGCCAGCAAAGATAATTGAAACAAATCTGAATGTAAGCCAGGATATTGCGGCTGAGGTAGGGACCAATTTGACTATGTTCTGCAAGTCGGAAGGAAACCCACCACCACAAATTACATGGTTCAAGGTCAGTAGAATATTAATAACACAAAAGTATCTATAACTTAACTTATTTTTCCCTGTTCATAAGTTGCACAGTTTTCAAAAATAAATACCAAAATAACGATTCCCTTGAAATTAACATATTCTAAAGGTTCTGACAATGGTATATAATACTCAGAATTACTGAGTTTTTGGATTTTGTCCATGGTCCATTATTATAAAAAACTAGAGAACACAACATTTTGAAAAACTGGATCTGTTTCTGTCCTCAGGTGGGTGGAGGCACGTACTCTGTTAGGTCCCTTAGAAAGAGCTAACCTCAATAACTCAGTCATCCAGTGATTTAGGTTACCTATTCTAAGGGGTCCAACAGAGTATATGTCCCCCCTTCTTACCTGAAGACAGAAACAGATCCAGTTTCCGAAACGTTGAATTCTCTAGTTCTTCAGAATACAAGAAAATGAACAAAGCCCAAAAACCCAATAATTCTGAGCCTCAAAACTAGTTCTGAAGCCGTATTTTTATGCGAATGATTAGCATTTCCTTTGTGCAGTTTTAATATTAGGTTTGAGATTAGTCATGATGAACATGTGTTGCATTTCCTGTACAATTCCCTGCCCAAAATAACATATGCTTCATGTCCATCAGAAGTTACGTAATGATGTGACAGTCATTTATGAATTCCTTCATAAGTGATGATATTCTGAAATATCTGACACAGTTTGGCATGCCAAAGAAACTGTCATTTGGATACACTTCTATGTGCATATAACTTCTTCATCCTCATCACTTTGTTCTTCTCCATTTCTTATTCTTCATTGGCTCAATACTCTGATGTGAGTTTTGGGCTCTATTATTCATAGAAAATTTCTTAATTGTATTTGGATATGCAGTGTTATTCCTCAGATGGAGATATAGGTAGCAGGTACATAAATTAAGTTAAGAACATTACTGCTGACTGACATACTATCAGTATGTTTTATGTATTGAATTCTTGATTTGTGTTTGTTGGGCACTGAAGCCAGGATACTTCAGTTAGTATATCATAACATTCAGGTGAGCTTTTGACCCCATTCAGTCTTTTACCCACTGTGTACCAGGGGCTCTTTCCCCATGGGTAAAGCTGCTGGGATGTGAAGCTGACCACTTACCTCCATCTGTCACCAAGCACACAGCTGTACCCTCACTTCCCCATACCTCTTCATGGCATCATGCTTAGTTAAGCACAGGGAAAATTTTACCTTTTTATCATCATCCATGTTGTAAATGTTTATCCCAAAACAATAAATTAAGTGTACTATTTAAGCCATATGTTCCTTGAAGCAAGTATGTTCTAACACAGATGGGAACATAATAAATATGACTTTGAGATTTTAATGGCTGCATTGTTGATGTATGTGAACTTCAGCACTGGATGTGCGGTGTTTACCATGTTGATATTCTTACTCAGGCTTTTATTTGGTTTTCCATATTTAGGATGGCAAGCCATTGGACAAGGACAGCACATTCGAGCTGAAAGACAGCAACCAGACACTCGTGATCAAAGGAGTGAGGCAGGAAATGAAGGGATTGTATCGCTGTGTGGTGCATAACAAGCTGGGCGAAATGCAGATAAGACAAGTTGTCAATGTTACAGGTACTTATGGATTTGCATGATGGTATACATTTATGACAAAGAACAGCTAATTTTATGTTATTTACAGAATTTGGAAGACAATGCTGCTATGTAACTCAATAAAGTGGAAGAAAATGTAAATACAGTCAACTCTCGATTATCCGGGATAATGGTGGGGATGGAAATCACGATTAATCGAAAACCCGGTTAAGACAAATTTTATTAAAAGTAGTACTCTAATACTGTACCTTCATAATACTATAGGCTTACCTGTATTTAAATTTATTCAACCTCATTTTTATGTCATCTCATGGCCTATTTAATACTTTTTTACATTACACTGAAGTATGAATTAGTTATTTCAATCACAGTCTTCAACAACATCCAACACTTCTTACAAATATTCACAATTAACACTTAAAAAAATTAATATTGTCATTTACTTTTTCGCGGCATTTTCCTTTTTCTGTTGAATACTTAACACAACATGCTTCCTTTTACACCCTGACATTTTGCTAACACACTTGAAGATCGATACAAAGAAACTAACTGGGGCGATGTATCTGTCCTTGAAACTTTCCACAAATCCTTGCATTCTTTCACCCCTATCCTAGAACATTGTGTTAGCATAACGGGACCAAAGAATGCAGAGCTCGATTCACACTAGTGCGAAAATCGTGTTACAACTCACCATGTGAAACAAAAGTGAATGAATATTAAACAACATATAAGCCTCAAAAAAGCCTCAGTAGCCCCGGTTAAGCCGCAAACCGGTTAATCCGCCCCCGGATAATCGAGTTGACTGTACCTACAAATGTGGGGAGTTTGATTACAGGGAGTAAAGAAAGTTGTGTAGAGCTGAATGTAAGAACATGAAATAACTTACATCCACATCAAATGCATTAAAGAACAAAAATTTTAGATCATTTTAAAGGTGTAAAAATGGGGAGCACTCAAAGACTATAATTCATTCCATAATTATGTTCAGAGAAAAGTAGCATCAAGAATTCATTTTTGATATTTAGTTCAGAAATCTGTGTTCCATTGAGTACTCTCCCAGTTATCTGTGTTAATGAAGTGAAAGGAGATGATAATAGAAAAACATAGATGATCCAACTTTCTTTCACAGCATATTTTGCTCCAGTAAAAATTTAGTATGTTATGAACAGAATGGCGTGTACATATTCATTGAGTTAAAACTCTCCAGTCTAAATGAATGAAGTAATGACTTCACAGCTTTTCATAAAGTCATCCAATATCAGATTTTATGAAAATCCACCCAGTAATTCTTGAGTTATTTCAGTTGTACAGACAGATGAATAAACAGACTGAGCGAAATTAATAGGCCTCCATGGGGTTTTGAATGTACCTAAAATGCATAGAGATAAGCCACCATCCAGATAATTCACATGTGGATAAACAGGAATATATTATAATTAGAAGGTCCAAATGTGGATAATCATGAATATTTTGTAATTCAAAGGTCCAAATGAAGTTGTGAAAATGGTATCAAAGTTTGTGTGGCTGAAATACAAGGCAATTCTAAAGTAGATGAAATTTTTAAGACTGTATATGTGGTTTCTTTTACTGTTCAACACAAAACGTTTAGATGTAGTGAATACCTGAATACTTCAGTAATTATGGCATTTTCTTGTGCTGTATCCATAATCTGACTCAATACATAATTTTAAAAGCCACTGAGTTTTGTAGAATTGCTCCCTTTCCATCCTCAGATAAAAGACAAAACAGAGAAGCCTACTCTTACCTCAGAACTCAGAAAATAGAAGGATGGATTACAGTTGTGATATTTATTGTCTTGGTTCTGTTAGTTTCAGAAGTCTTTGAAAGAGAGAAGCAGAAACAGTGTACTGAAGGACTTGCCACTATCAAAATATTTAACGTCCCATACTACAATTAACGACCACCTCTGTCGTCTAGTGGTCAGAGTTCCTGGCTACAGATCCAAAGGTCTGGATTCGATTCCCGGCACTACCAAATTTTCTGAGAAGTACTGGGTCTGGAACGGGGTCCACTCAGCCTTGTGAAGATAAATGGATAGCTATTTCAAGGAAATAGCCGCTCTGGTCTAGAAAATCAAAATTAACGGCCATGGGGATTTGTTGCACTGACAATGTGACACCCTCTGTCCGCTAAAGTTGGCACTAACTTCACTGACAAGTGGTAGTCTCTCGGTCGGTTGGTATAGTTGACTTGCGGACTAAAACCACGGAGTTTTTTTTTCCTTTTGTTTGTATACCACAATTAACAATTATGAAAATTTAACAGAAAGATTTTCATCATTCATGGCACCCAAAACTCCTTCAAAATATCATACAAATTAATCATTCAAAGGATACTGAAAAGTTAGTGAAAGTGTGTATTTTCCAGTCAACAGCCTGAATTACTGTTTTGTCTGTTTGGTTACAGTACAATGTTCATAATGAACAACATGTGTTGCTATCATTACAGGCGATTCAACAAACTCTGCAAGAGTTATAACTGTCATAGTAGTATTCACACTTGTTGTGGTCATGCTGGTTGGAGCCACTGTGATTTACATCCGAAGTGATGGGGTGAGTACCACAACAAGCTCTTCTAAAGAATTAAGCCATGTAGTACTTTCACAGTGACAATTACAGTGATAAAGTGTGCACACTAAAATTAAATGTTGTTGTGTGTCTCATTCAGTTTCATTCATTATTATTTTTTTTATAACATTATAATTGCAGTGCTAAAGCAAAAATGAAAACTACACAGGTCTGCAACCAAAAAACTGCATAGGATATTTTTACTATTTCTCATAGATTTTTACTCACTGAAACCGGAAATAGTAAAAAAAAATCCATCATGTCAATTTTTTTGCAAAACTCATATTTTTAGTTTAATTTTGCGTGAAATTTCTCTTCAACATGAAATCTTGTATCCTATTGTTGATTCTAAAAACCATATCCAATAATTATTTACTTTAAAATAATATTTATAAGAGTGACTCTAAAAAATAATACAAATAAAATGGGGGGGGGCAGTGGAAGGGGTTGGTAGGGTGGGTTTGGCGGTGTGAGGAGCTCAGGCGATCATGTCCCAACACGTTTACTTTGTTTGTAGCGATAGGTGAGGAATCTTACTAGCTCGGTTGAGCATGTTTGGACATGTTCTTTGGGTCAATAGGAATGAGTATAAACAAGCCTGCTGTCTGATTTGATCATGTCTCAACATGCTAAATGAGTTCAGGATCTTGGTTGATGTATAAGCCACTCAGTTTACATCCTGCATTCAAACGTGACTGTGCTTGTGTTTTAGCTCTGTATTATGGCTCAAAGAGGTTGTGTTATTTCTCCGGACAACTTTTGTTTTCTTTGTGGTGAATACATAGTTAAAAGTCAACAAAGAAACATAAGTGATTTTGTGAAGAAAGTGTATTTTGCTTATTTCAAATTGAAACTTGGGGATCAAGACAAACCTTGGGCTCCTCATAAGGTGTGCAGAAGGTGCGAGGAAGATCTTCATTTGTGGTTTAAGGGTAACAAGAACTCATTTCGTTTTGGCTTTCCTGTGATGTGGCTTGAACAGCAAAACCACACAACTGATTGTTATTTGTGTTTGGTAGATGTGAAAGGCTTTAATACAAAAAATAAAAATAAAATATCTTACCCAAACCTTAATTCAGCTATTCGTCCAGTGCCTCATAGCTCTGAAATACCAGTTCCCCTCCCACCTTCCAGTTTGGATGATATACAGAGTGATTCGGAGGACAGAACTATATTACCACCCCAGGATGAATCCAGCTCAGATTTTTCTGTTGATGAGGGACCCCAACCTTTTTCTCAGAGTGAGCTCAGTGACTTAGAGATTTAGGCCTTTCCAAAGATGCAGCCAAATTGCTAGGGTCAAGACTAAAGAATAAAAACTTGCTGTCACCTGGAACATCATTTTCGTGGTACAGGCACCGAGAGAAGGAATTCACTCAGTTTTTCTCAAAAGAGGGAAATGGGAGAAAAAGAAAAAGAAGCATGGGACTCCTTCAAAGACGGAGTGCACAAGTTTTTGGGGAACACTAAAGACCCTCTCTACAAAACCAATGTACAACGCATGTTGGCTGCATATAAAGCTCAAGATTGCAAGATGAGCTTAAAAGTTCATTTCTTACACTCCCATGTCAACTATTTTCCCGAAGACTTGGGAGCCTATAGTGAAGAGCAGGGTGAACGATTTCACCAGGATGTCCGTGATATCGAAAGACACTACCAAGGAAGATGGAATGCGAATATGCTAGCTGACTGCTGCTGGATGATCAAGCGGGAAACGGAAAATGGAAAGCGAAAGCATGTTCGGAGAAGCATCAAAGAGAAGAAGAAAAGGTTTCACAGGCAAAAAGACTGAACACAGAATGTTAAACATATCATGAAGGAATTGTTTAATTATGAGAAATAATATGTTTAGTTCAGTGTAATAAAATTAGTGATTTTTTTCATCACTGTTATGATTTTTTATTGTAAACCCCTATTATTTTCCAAAAAACCGTACGTGATAGGGGGAAATTGAGGTAATTTTTGGATTCAGCATCCTAGAAAACATAAAGTTTACCAAAAATATTCCATGCAGCTGAAAAAAAAATTATTTTTGCAGACCTGTGCTATTGATAATAAAGTATCTTTATAGACTTTACTATACATTTTATTTAAATTAATTTTTACTAGCCTGACTAGTTTTGTGGGTTTATCAGATTAAATGAGAATTATTTACAACTCTTCTCTTAACTGAATCAAAGGCTCTTTGAAAACCTATAAATAGCTAATATAGTGTTCAATTTGACTCCTGCTTTTAACCCATCATCTGATGAATGCGGAATATCTCATACTGTACAGGTAACTGTTTTACAAAAACTAGATTTATGACGTATCACTATAATGAAGAGTGTTGATTTTTAACTGTTTTTCCACCTAATAAAATCCATTATAGCTGCAGCAGGCAATTTACATTCATAATATTTGTGCAGGAGGGAGGTGGAGAAACACATATGCAGCAAATTAGTATCATTTACTGTTCTTGCTACCACACCAACATGCTGTCTGCATTAATTTTTGAGCCATGAAATTGTGCAGCTAAAAGGCTTTGTTTGCATGATAATGAAGCTGCATCGTTGCATTGCATCAGCTATGGGAAAATAAACATAAATAACATAGTGGATTTTTATTTGCAACAATAAATATTGTGACATGTTGCGAAATCCGAGCCCCCCCCCCACACCAGCAGTGACGCGGCGGGTGAGTCAGCGCTCCCCTCCCACCCCTCAGCGGTAACCCCGCAATGCGCAAAGCGCGGTGACGTCACGAGCGGAGCCGAAGAGAGCCGAGCGGAGCCGAAGATAGCCGAGCCCCGTAACCTGGCAACTACGCAATGCTAATCAACAGCGGTGACGTCACGCTAGCAACAGCGTCCTATGCTATACGCCACGTCACACTAGCAACA
>NW_019739213.1:598215-608368 GCF_002891405.2 Cryptotermes secundus
AGAATGGATGCCGATAGAAAAACTGACAAGGAAGAAATGAAAGCCGATAGAAGGAAAGACAAAGAGGATTTAATGGCCAAATTAGACGCCAACCAAGAAAAGGCGGCGGCCGACAAGGAAGAATTGAAGGCCGAAATGCGATCTATGCGGTCAGAGTTGGATGACCAAATCCAACATAGAGTCGAAAACATTTTGGCGATCGTTGAACACGACAAACAGACTCTCCGGTCAGAAATAACTGAGCAGATTGACGTGTCCCTCCGCGCGCGGACAGATAAACTCCAGGAAAACCTGACGAAAAACTTCAATGAAACCTGCGCAGCAATTGACGAAACCAAGCGCGAGTTCCAGGCCCGATTAGACATAGTGCAAATGAAGGCCGAGCGGGGAAATACAGCAACGATCGTCGCGAGCACAGCTCAGCCACCGACATTCTACGGGAATTCAACGTGGAACGTGTTCCGGCGACAATTCGAGACCGTAGCAGAACACAACCAATGGTCGGAGAGGGAAAAATTAACATACCTGATCACCGCTCTGAAGGGCCGGGCGGCAGAAATACTACCCGGCATTCCGGCCAATACAACTTACGAGGAAACTCTTCAGGCTCTAGAGGACCGTTTCGGGGACCAACACTTTGCAGCGGCTTACCACTGCCAGTTAAGAACAAGGACGCAGAAACCTACAGAGTCCCTGCAAGATTTTGCCACGGCCATTGAACTGCTCCCTCCTTGTAATACTGTCCTCACTCAGATACTTTTCTATTGTTATAACTTACGCTAAAAATAATGGGGAATTCTTCTGGGACAAGTTAGCAGCTTTTACATTAAAGTAAGAGGAATATGATTTCTGATTTATGAATTTTCATCTTGCGCACAGTTGTCGTGGAATACGTTACCTTCGTAAACTGAGGGAGACCTGTATTTATTTAGGATGGTGGATGTGAAATTTCAATGATAATTGTTGTAATATGTCTCATCTCCTACTAAAATAATCATGTTCTGAATATTCATACTGTCTTTTAGAATTGATAGGTGATGAATCATTTTATGTACAGAAATTCAGAAATCATTTCTGTATTTCTGCACTGTTTATTTGATTTCATGTATACATACCAGTTTTGCCAATTATTTACACTTATTTCTTCTAAAGTAGAAATATGTCAATATTTAATTTGTTTGCAATTGCTTGTAATAGGTGTTTTCCACATTGCGACAATACATGAAACTGAACAAGCCAGAGGAATGCATAGAAGAACCCAGTGAATTCAGTGAGAGGTTGGAAGAGGAGTATTTCAGAAGGTGGGCAGGCTTGATGGCATTGAACAAATAGGCTGACTTCTGTATAAGATATTGCACATTCATCTCACACTTTCACCTTTGTAGTTGACAATATGAAATTGTTTACAGATTTCTACTTGTGTTGTCAGTGGTCTAGAATTATGATTGCTGTTATAAAGTAATGAAATATGAAAGAAAAAATTTATAACAAGACTCTCCATAGTTTGACAATGATGAACTGACATGCTTATGTGCTTACATGAAGCAGGAATTTTATGCCAACTTTGGTTGTAATACCAGCAGAAAGAGAACACTTGGTACACCAAGTGGTAAGGGGGGTGAATAACTTCTACTTGGAACAAAGAGAAATATGGTAGAAATATGTGAATTTGACCAAACTTGCTTATGATGGGGGCTGTAATTGTCACATTTTTAGTGACTAGAGTGATTATTGGATATATTGGACTCTTAAAAATTGTAACTACAATTAATTATAGCTCCTGGGTAAATTAGAGCACTCTAGAATTCACTATAGCATGCACAAAGCCTACTCAGTCTGCTGCGTCTTTGCTAGTTATTGCTTGGTAATGGATATCAACACCGAAGACTTCAGCTTCTGTGTTCATGTCCTTATGGGCTGCCAACTGTCTCATAGCTCCTCATGGCCACAACTGCCATTTACTCTTAGTTGTGTCTGGCCACCACTGGCTACTACTGACTGCCTGCAGACTCACAATCTCAACTGCTAACAACTCAGTCCAGTTACACTTCAGTCCCTGATATATAGCCTCAGGATAGACCACATAGAAAACACCGCTTCCAATGGTTCTTCTATTGTTGCAAGTTTCTTCTACAGTTCCTCCACTGTTGTGACAGCCTTTCTTGCAACAGAAATGTTTACAGCACTGTTACTTAACAATGGACACATTTTCCTCTTCCACTGTTCTGGCTTTCAGCCATCAGTTCACATTATTATCAGTTTCTTTTATTCCACTAACTAACTATATAACCACCTCTTTGAAGCTGAGCCCTTCTTGAGAAGCTGACAGTCCCTCATCCACTCAAGAATTTCCCACCATTTTATGGCACCTGAAGGTTCATTACCAAGTTTACAAGAGCCCTCCACTGCTTCTGATCCTGAGTCAGTTCAATCCACACCCTACTGCCCCATCCTACATCTTCAAGATCCATTTTAATTTTAATTTGTATGCTGGACATCCCATTGCTTTTATCACTGGCATGTTTTATAACCATCAATCACAACTTTTAATTTTAATAATTGATGTTTATTGAATTGTTACTAGGCTACATGTTTCGGTCATTAGACCCTCATCAGGCATTTTATAAACAATATGTGCCATTATTCATTGCTGAACTGCTTGCACAATGGATTCGTTGCCTCTGGCCTTACCATGTAAAATACAAAACATCACATATAAATACACATATATACATGCAGGTTAAAATGGTTAAATGTATTAAAATATTTATCAATAATTAGTAGAAGTCCTAATATATTAATTGTTTATTAGTTTTAATGTTATCCTCCCACTTACATCTAGGTCTTCCTAGTGGTCTCTTTCCTCCCGGCTTTCCCATCAAAATTCTATATACATTTCACTTCTGTCCCAATACTTGCTGAATGCAATGCCCATCTCATCCTCCTTGACCTGATCATTCTAATTATACTTGGTGAAAAGCACAAGTTATGAAGCTCCTCATTATGCAGTTTTCTCTGACATATAACTTCATCCCTTTTTGGTCCAAATATTCTCCTCAGCACCCTGTTCTTGAAAACCCCCAGTCTATGTTCTTCCCTTCATGTCATAACCATAGACAAAGTTATAGTTTTGTATATTCAGTTTTTGTGACACAATAGGAAATATTTAATAACTATGACCTGCTTAAGAATTGACCTGTATATTAGTTTTGTAGCATTGCAGTACTTTAGAAGTGATCCAATACCAGCCCCTAAAATAATGAGAACAGTAAGTGTTTCCTGGTTCCATTTCAGAGATAGGTGATGCACAAATAAAAAGTTATAGTAATATGTCATCCAGAGCTCACTGAAAGGACAGAATAAAACTTAGTAGCAAAAGAGACATGTTTATTTTAATATATATAAAACAGACTTGCATCCCACTGCATGGGATTTATGGTGTGCAATGTGGCTCTAAGACAGGTGTTTCTAGAAGTGTTTTAAGTTCTTTTCCTGTCAGTTGTCATTTCACAGACCCTCCATATTCTGTGTTGCTTGGCCAGTTGTCACAAGTCTGTTAGGATTCTTGAGTTGTGATTTGAGGTATGCAGATATTTGCTTTCCTGGTACTCTCACCAGAAAATTCTAGGGGCCATACTTCAAAATTAGCCTTATCCATTTCCCAACTGATTCATTACAACAGCTAACAAAGAATTTAAATTGCTAAGTAAGCCTGTATGATGTCCTCAGTGTTTCTAGAAACTTAAAAATAATCACATAAATATATTAAGTCATATATTTGATGTCTTACCTCAACAAGAGCCTATAGACTCAGGACATTCCCCTAAAGTGGTTTCAGCATGTGACTTGAGAGATTAATATAATATTAACACACTAATCATTGTTGTGGAGGTGCATGTCTTGAATAAAAAAAAAATACCCTGGAAATTTTTAGAATCATATAAATACTCTGTATACCAAAATGGAACACAATTGATAGCCTAATTTCCCCCCATCCAGAAACTTGATGAACAGAAAACATGATTATATGCATTAATTTCATATAGTTACTGCAAGCAGATGTTAAGAGATAGTAAATAAGCCCATTTAAAAACATATTACACATTATATTTATTAAATTAGTATCCTTTTTGATCCTGTATTGACTTCCACCAATCAGCATTAGTCACATCACTATTCCTATCTTCTTTCTGATTCTCACTGTCTTCTAATTTTCAATGCTTCTGCTAACTAATGGGGGGCACTAGGTAGCGTAGTTGGTTGAGGGACTATGCTACAAGCCGGAGGGTCGTGGGTTCAAGTCTTGATGAGGTCAGCACCAAACTCAAAGTGTACATACTATATAAATTTATTTTTAGCATCTTCCAAGTAATTTTATAGTTTCATATATTTGAAGAAAAGGTAAGCTAAGTGGCATTTAACTTATTTTCTTTAATTAATGTAGCTGAAACCTATAGCTATAAGCCCATCAAGACCAAGTTGAAAGAATTACACTAGATGGTAGAAGCATTCAGCACTGTATTATGAAAGTACTGTCTCTCTTCTGACCTCCAGAGAATACAAAGAATTAATTCCTTAGCACATGGCAGAAGACACGTCACCAAATACAGACAGAGTTTCAAGTGGTGTATTATGCAATGTTTTGTACCTAATGGGTTAACGAACACACTAACATAACTTGACATTCTGAAAACAAGAAGAACATACAAGGATATCAGAGGGCTTATTGCTTTTTAAATGGCTTGTCATGTTAGATAAAGTATGTTTAGTCATACATGCCTTTAATGTAAATGTGATGCACCATTCATTTCAATATCATAAGTTCATTAAAAGTTAAGGGTAAAATTGTCCCTGTGCATAATTAATTAAGCACCATGCCAAGAAGACATACAAGGGAGTGGTGGTGTAGCTCCACTCTTCTTGACCTTGGCACTAGATGGAGGTAAGTGGTCAGCCACTTTACCGCTAGGGGAAGATCCTTCAATACCCCTGGATATGAGGCTGGATTGGCCCCAGAGCCGGTCTCGGTGCTATTGAGAAGAGAAAATCTTGCTCCTGTTGGGAATCAAATCCAAGCCATCCAGCTCGTAGCCTGTCAGTATAGTCACTGAGCTCATCTGGCTCTTTCATGAGTTCCTTATGTTAATTATGTATATGTACCCTACCTTTCCCTGCCTTAAATAATCTCTAGGTAACATAAATGCTAACCTACATGTAGCTACGACTTCAACCTTCTTGTTTGTTTACTGTTTATTTTAAATTTATAAATGACAAAGTTAAATTCCACTAACCATTATGTCCAGTTTTAGTGAGGATCTTTCAGGCAACATTTAGTCATGCTAAATAAATAATTCCTAAACTGAAAGACATGATAACTGAACATCGCAGTCAAGTGGGCAACACTCTTGCTTCATATGTGAGAGGTCCCAGACTGAATTTTCACCATGGAGACCAGCTGTTCTGTGTTTTCTTTCAGACCCTCCAGGAAAAATCTGGGATAATACTTCAGATTAGGTCACACTATTCCCTCACAATTCATTCCCATTTTCTGTTTTCTTATTCTATCGATTGACACCATATAGTCTTAGCTATTGAAAATGTTATTATGTAACTGAAGAGTAAAGAACTAAAGTCAAAAATAATAAAGAGACTTACAAAAGTATGGTATTCCTGTAATATATTTTCTTCTCATTTCATGTATTAAACATTTTAATATAGAGTTACTACATATGATGTACCCAATGTGTATCTTGTGCTTGTTACATTTTCCAGGTACATTCAAATAGGCTACAACCATATCGTTCTGAATCCCTATCTGTTTACATTCACAATAAAATTTTCTCTTTATTTATCCTTATAACTTCTGCGATTAAAAAATATTATTAAACAGGGTATGAACTATCACTTCAATCAAAGACTGCATAAAATTACAAATAGAGTTCCATTAACCCAATATAATACTCATAATGCCATGAATTTGCTGATGATACCATACCAGAATGTATATAGGTCTGTAAAATACAGGGTTAGCCTAAAGGAAATAAACACTTTCAAAGTTTTACAGAAAGAAGAGTTTTAATAGCATAGCCGAGATCCTTACATGGTTTGAAAAGTATTTCCTGAAGTTTACATGGGTAAGTTACAAGTGTTCTATATGTGACCCTTTTGTAACACGACAAATATCAATGTGGTAGTCTAGCTCAAAACACTTCTCAGCATGCTCACGTCAACAGTCACAGCAGCTACTGTGATGCATTGTTTAAGATTGTCCACACTTGTGAGGAGGGGAGGAACATAAACTCTGTCCTTTATATTCTTGAAGTTCTAAACTTGCATGTGTTGTCGACTTTTTTGGGCTCTGCATGTAAGTTTCACAAACACGAGTCATTTAAACTGTCTATTTCTTTTAGTCTAACCCTGTATATTATGTTACTGTAGTAACCAGTTGTTGTTTACAGAATAGCAGTTTCACATTCATGCATATGTTTCAGCGCAAGCGTACACAGAGAAATGAATGATTACAGTAACCTCATAGTCTCAGAGTGTCTACCAGAAGTATCAAGACCTGCACTTCAGTTTTTAGATGATGAGGAAAGGAATGCCCAATCAGTCGGAAAGTCAGATGGGGTTAGCATCATTCCTCCATGTGCCTCAGCAGTTCGTTCTTTGGAAATGAAAACTATATAACATGATAGCATGAGACACAAACAGCTTAAAAAGTCTAGTGAGCTTTTTTATTATGATTATTATTCAGTGATTTTATTAACTGTAATGATTATTTGGTGTGAAACAGAAAGGAGGAAGGGGGTGATTTATTCAGTATTATTGATCATAACAGTTAGATAAATAAAGAACTGTCTTGAGGAAATATGAAATATGTTGGGTGTTTCTCTTTCATTTACCCCGTCACCAAACGCCTTTCTTCTTGCATATGGAGTGATCAAATAATTTGTGGATTGTACATTTTTCACTGGGATAACTGAACCTATTCTGTACTCCATGCTGTCCCATTCAAAGTTGTTCTCTAGTGACTTGCTGCAGTGAGCTCAGCGATTGTGCAATTCCTAAAAGTTTCTCCACAGTTCCTTGTATTTGGAACTTGACACATGCAGCCTGCAGTTTTCTTGAATTGTGAAGTTATAAATCCTGATCCTCTTCAGTTCAAGCTTGAGTTTTGCCACCTGTGATGAAGTTTGGAACAAACTGTGGGTGTCTCTAAGTTTATACCAAAAGTCCTGACACATATTTACATTTTTTTTTTTGCTTGTTAGTCAGTAGATAATGCGTGAATTTTACAATAGTCTGTTGCATTATTAAGATTGTGGCTTTCTGGATTGTTACACCATGTAGTTCTGTGGGAAGATACTGTTTTGGAGAGCATGCTGTCCACATTGTAACCAGGAACAGATATGACATAAACGCCCACACAGAAGGAATACCCAGTACACCCTAAGGAAGAAAACAAAATCACAGTGACATACTTAAGAAGACAACTGAGAACAAACTAGAAACAAATAGCATCATGAACAGCTTCTCTAACATATAGTGTAACAGCAAATCCCGGCCGAAGGACAATCAACAATGTGGGACATGACCACACAAACAACATAGAATTTTACATCCAGTTACAAGAGAATTTTACATAATATTAAATTTAAATTTTAAATTCTGGAAACTTTAATATTAGAAAAATTCCTGAAACTTCGTAACATTTGCATGTATGATATGAACTGTTAGTGTTAGTGTAGTTATAATAAAAATAAAGCAACACATATTTTCATGTGTAGTATATAGTTATTTTGAAACAAATGAAGTCCAATTGCATTTCGTAAAAAATGAGACGTGTTTCCGAATTTTGTATGGGAGATGTAACAAAGGTTAATGTAACATTAGAATTTCATTTGCCTGTAATGTTAAAAATTGTTAACGGCTTGATTGAAGTGGTTGGTATATTCATTGGAACAAGTAGGCAAAAAGTGTCTTTGGATTCAATTCTTATTGAAAATTTACCCTGGACACCAATAAAAACTGTAAACGTTTAAAGAAATTTGACTGGTAGCTGACCAAAAAAAAATGCTTCCATTGGTCATTGTGCAATAGGCTCCAGCAGTTGCTATACTATTGTGTGTCTATATATTCCAGTGTTTACAAAAATTCCCTAATTACAAGACTCTTGGTCGTAACATAACTTTGCTTCGACCCAGATTTCCTGATACTATCTGGAATTTTATCGTTTGGACGTTTTCTGTGACTCTGTATATTCAGATTTCAAGTGCAAATTCAGAAGAGAGGGGGTTTCTTTCCAATTTAATTCTTTTACTTATGATTAGGGACCTAATTTTTATGCCCTAATGATCCCTTGAATATGTATGCATTTATGCATGAAAAACTTCCGAAATATGCACTAAAACATGCACATAAAAATTCATACCAAATATTAAAACTGATTTTACCTTATTTTAAGACCAACAATTCAATATTTAAGTCCATTTTATGTAATCACTGAATGATTGACTTGCTATAAAAAAAAGTAAAGCTACCCCCGAACCAGGGCGTGAAGACCCATAGGGTTGTGAGACGTTGAGGGTCCCACATTGTTCAGACAATCGACTCAAAGATAGCGGTAAGGTTGTCAGCCTTACGCGCCGGCCGCGCTTTACTCCCCTGAAAAATTATTTAATTAATTCCTGGTACTCATTTCTGTTAGAGGCTGAGTAAACTCCAGGGCCTAGTGCGGCTGGAAGGATTAGGTCAACTGAAAAAAATCCAATGACATCATTGGGACTTGAACCCGTGACCTTCCGGCTTGTAGCATAGCTCCTCAACCACTACGAGTGCCCCAATAAAAAGCTATACTTAAATATAAATCTTGCAACAGAGCCAACATATTTCATTACAAATTTAAAAAACCAATGGTACTCACATTTAGCTCTCCGAACTTTCAACTTCTCTTCTGCTGCAGTTCACAATTACCAAATGTTTTAGGTTTTCCATAGTTAGTCGCCTCCTATTGTCTTGTAAGATGTCCTTATAGCGGGAAAAACTTCTTTCCACCTCACAGGAACTTAGGAGCGCATGTACAAAAGTTGCTATTTGCTCCATTGTTAGGGATTTTTTACTTGGCAGTTCAGCACGCTTACTGGCTAAAATTTCTTCAATTTCACAAATTTGTTCATATCCTGGATTTTTTTAAAAGAATGCTGTGTACTTTTTCCTTTACTACTTCACCAACTCTTCCAGGAACCGAATTCAATTTGGAAACAATGGTTTTAAACACACCTAACGACTGATACAATGTAGTATTTCTATTGCTTGCCTCCAGTGAGGAAATGGCGGATGGAAGATGAGAGAAGTGAGCAGATATACAGAGTGTTTCACGACTTTACGGCATAACTGCAGGAGGTGATTTCCTAGGTCTTTGTGATCAAAAAAGTTCATATAAACATGTGTCCGATTTTGGACGGTTACGGAGTTATGACCGTTTTTTTTCATTCCCGTACACGCCCTCGTATGAACCGCGTCTGTCAGCTGGCGGGTCGCTATTTTTAGCCAGCTACAGACAGAGCGTTCTTGTTATCTCGACTCTTCAGAGCGGGGTGGGTTGGTATGTCCGGCGCGGTTCACAACCGAGCGGCAGCGTGTGTTGCGGCCGGCGGTGACATTTTCGAAAATCAGCACCAGTCAATTCAAATTAAAGCTAATTTCACGAAGTTAACTTTACATTCATACTTTAAATGTACAGTATCATGTATTATGCTGGTTTATTATTTTGTTCCGTTTATTGTCAGTAATCGTTACCTTCTATTCTGAGTTTAAAACGGTCATAACTCCGTAACCGTCCAAAATCGGACCCATGTTTATATGAACTTGTTTGATCACAAAGACCTAGGAAATCACCTCCTGCAGTTATGCCCTAAAGTCGTGAAACACCTTGTATAGGAAAGATTAGTTTATAGTTCTGCGATTTTTAGTACATCTTGGGCAATTTGAATTGATGCTGCACTTTTGGGATTAAATGTATTCACGGCATTCCTAACTGTTTCTAAGTGTTCGGTATAATAACTCGCTGCACACAGCCACGTGCCCCAACGCGTTAAAATTGGTTCTGGCGGAAGTGGAATGCTTGGTGCTACTGCTTTAAAGGTTTTTTTTT
>NW_019739213.1:608814-721792 GCF_002891405.2 Cryptotermes secundus
GTAACACTGCTTCACGTAATTTTTGCGCACAGTAGATTCATCCGGCACTTTGCACTGTGTATACTTCTCTATGAAGTTTATCAGAGTAGGACTGGTTAGTTTCCACAGCGGAATATCGGCCGCTAAAAAGACTTTGCATAAATCAAAGGGAAACTGTGAAAAACTATTAATCGAAAATTCACTAAGCAATTTTTGAACAGGAGCACTTTTCGTGGATTTAATTTTAATATTATCTTTGTGTATATTAGTGTTCAAATGCTGAAGAACTTGAAAGCGTTTTTCAAAACCGTTTCCTCACACGCTCGGCAATAAAGAATTTCGTTATCCATACTTATCATCTCTCCTTCGAACTCCCGCTGATACAGCTGTAATTTAGTTTTCTGACTTACTTTCACTTTCGGCATGAGTACAGAAAGCTAAACAAACTTAACTACAGACTAGTCACCACTAATGTGAATGGCCCCCAGCTTCAAATGAAGAAGCGTAACGAACCTCATGGAGACTTCGGAAATAAATAATTGAAGTCCCTTATCGGTTGAATAGTATTAAATTGATTGCTGCTACATGTGAACGCTTCCGACTAATCCCTTCGCGGCCACTTTGATGGTACGCGGATGAGGCAAGTTACGAGTAGAGGGAATCATCAGGAAACATGAATCATGACGAAATGTTGAGTCAAATATGCAACATGTTCTAATACGGAAAAGAAAAATTGTATACACCCGACCTTGATTGAAAGTTTGGACATAAAATTAAAAAATATATACGATGAACATTTTAAAAAGGAAAATATGCAGTATAAATAGAGATCTTCGAAAATATGATGCTTACTCACAAAACAGGCGAAATAAGCATTTATATTGCAACGTGTTTCGTTACTGAAGACGCCGTAGAGATTGTTAATTGGTTTATTCAACAACCTACAAGTAACGGCTACAATTAATTATCACACAGTTGCGGAGTTTCACACTTTATAACCCTATTCGCAAATCAATTCACTCTGTCTTCAGTAGTCTACAAGTTTACAGTAGGGGAGCTATGTAAGTGTCCCTGTATCACACACTCCCAATTACACAACTACACACACGTCCGGTTCTTCTTTCCGCGACGGCTGTTATATTCCAACTCAACTCGTAGGCTGTTGGCTTGAGAACTGTTGATCACACACTCACTCGTAGGCTTGCTCGGAACTAACTCGGAACTGAACTCGGCGATGGCCACATTTCAACTAACTCACGCTTACTGCTCAGCCGGCTTTATTCCGTTCGCTGTTGCCTGTTACGTAGCAACACTGTTGGAAGCTGGTTACGACTACGTAGCGTTGAGCGTTACGTCACAGCGGAAGGGGGGGAGGGAGCGCTGACTCATCCGCCACGTCACTGTGGCCTGAGGTGCCACGTTGCTGCTGGGTAGGGAGGGGTTCTCCGTTGCGCAACCAGAATGCTGGGACTCGACTAACTTCGGCTCCGCTCTGCGCGTCATGGCTTGCGGGGGGCGGGGAGGGGCATCATATATAGTGCAACACGTCACAATATATCCAAACGAGCATACTTTCTGTTTGCAAGAGAGAAATATGCATTTGCATTAAAATCCGGCCTCTACTTATGATCCATGACTGCATATGCGTTAGCTCTGCTAGTTGTTACGTGTTATTTGCCGAGATAGTAAACACTTCCCTACTCTGACACAACAGCAGAGGAGCTGCTGCTACTGTTAGGCAACGAGTCGGTAAGCAGTTCCCCTCTGTGACGTAACAGTAATGTGCCACGTGTCCCACTTGTCCGTTATATATACATCGGCTGTAGCAGTGATGTCAGAAGGGTCAGAAGCGAGTGGGTAGCCAGCACGGACGTTTGGACGGTTCTGCAATTGAGTAATAAAGTGACGTTACACGAATACGCCTCGAGGTCTTGTTTCACGACAAACATATTGAATAATCAGGTATGTAGTTGCTTACAAATAAATAACATTTTTTAGTGAAATTACAAACTGTTTTAGAGGGGTTTTAAAAGTTTGTTATCAACTGTCTTTAACCTCTGAAATAAAAACAAATATCAAATAGTCATAATTGTAGGTTATCATAGTAAAGGGAAATATGAAATCTTTGTGATGATTTAAATCTTGATATATACTTCAGCCTATAGGTTCGAAGGTCGCCTAGAAAGTAATGCAACATATTTATTTTCCCGACCCAGTTTTGTTGATTAAAAATATTATTTTGCATGCTGCAGCTTTTAAGTGTCCCGGGTTTATCCACGTAGTTGCAAGGATTCCTGCTAGGTTGTGGAGAAGTAGGGAAGTTTCAAAATGGCGTGTGTAAGTGTGATGGCTGTAAAAGTAAAGTTATCCCTGTACCAGGCCACGAAGGGCCATAGGGTTGTGAAAAGTTGAGGGTCACACATTATCTAGACTGATCTAGACAAGCGGCTTAAAGATGGCGGTAAGGTCAGCCTTACGCCCCGGCCGCGCTTCGTTCCCCAGGAAAATTAATTAATTAATTCCTGGGACCCATTTCTGTTAGCAGGAAACGTCAATGAATCTAAAGAAACGTTTCCGGAAGATTCGTCCTTATAAATATGTGACGAAAGTGGTTGTGTGCGAGGCCATCACAAAGCTTCAGTGGTCTGGTGCTTCATCCGTCTTACAACCCGGATCTCACTCTTTCAACTACCATCTTTTGGTCTCTTGAAAGATGCAATCCGTAGAAAGAAGTTTCATGGCGACAAGGAATATATATTGAATACAATGTAGCAATTTATACAGCCCATCATATATACCTGGTGATGGGCCTATGTGACTGCAAAATGTAAGTACCCATGAAAACATGGACTAAGTGACGATCTAAAGTTGCACTGGGGAAGGTTTCCTCCAAGTAGTTTGGTTTTCCCTGCCGGTTCTCATTCCACCAAATGCTCCATCTGCTTCTATCATCTGGGGCTGGTACAAACAGACTATGAGAATGTTGCATTTACACACATGTGTTATACGTAAATATCAGGTGCTCAACTAATGTAACAGGATGCTCAGATTCAGTATTATCCCAGAATAGTGACTCACTGTTGTATTGCAGGTTTGCAGAATGAGCAGTATGCCCAGCTTGTTGTCATTCGATGACCTGTTTGGAATCGGTCCGTTCCCTATTGGTGATGAAGACGCAGTAGCGAATGGCCTGGAAAACTATGCTGACTGTATGGACAGTCAGTCATCTGATATGGAAGATAATAATTTGGTCTGTAATGCATCAGAGGAAAGGAAGCAGTCACCAGTATTTGAAGAGTTGTGTGACTTCACAGTTGCGAGTGATTATTCAGACAGCACCCTACCACCTGCCTGTGTAGAGAAGATGCATAAGGGCAAGATAATAAAGCTGAAGGAAGAGCAGCTAGATCTGCAGTGTGGATGGAGGGACTGTGATTACCGCACCAGCAATCTTGACCAATTTGTGCGCCACGTCAGCTTTCACTTACCACACCTAGAGGTCAAACTGAACAAGGATCAGGAAGGTACTGGTTCTGTTGTGTTCCTTAGGATCTTCCCTGCTTCCAGCAGTACATGACAATGTCATTTGTGCAATCATATGCTTGCTCATATCAACTTCTGTTCACTCTTAAAATATTTTAGAAGTATCTAATGGTTTCAAAATAGTAGCAGAAAATGTGGAAAATAATGGAGTGAACATTAACGCTTTGCATGCCATGAGGCAATTCAAATGATTAAGATTGCCACAGTCAAACAGATAGGCTCAATATTAATCACTTAGTACAGCATTTCTAGTGATAGGATCAAATGTGCTGTACTGATGTTTAGAGGAAAGAATAGGCCATGTCGGTATCTGAATCTGTTAAAGTTAATCTACCGACCACACAACACGTTTTTTATTTACTGCCACACTACATGTTTCGACCTCAGGAGGTCATCATCAGGTGTACGAACACAATTTCACAATCACACGCAATCACTTCCTTTCTCCACTAATTTCCATCCTGTATCCTGTTCAGATTCACGCTCAAATAATATGTATAAGTTCTTCTTATACCATATAAGTTAAAAATATATAAGTTAAAAAGCTCTTCTTATAAAATACAAGTTAAAAATACCAATGTCAAAAATTAAGATTTAAAATTCAAAATTCAGTTCCCTGTAGCCAGTTACGTTATTATCACTTGTTTAGAAAGTTCGTGAAAAATAAACTTCACTCGTCACATTGACTGCCCTTTCACTTTTTGAAGGTCTTGTCGTTCTTCGGCGTCCTCTGATGTGGGATCTGTTACGTTCCTTGTCGTGATGGCTACTGATCGCTCCTGATTGTCTTGTTGGGCTGGTTCCTATAGGGTATTAGTGGTGGTGGGGGGGTGCGGGTAGGGGTGGGAGTGGTATTCTGAGAAGGTAAGTATGTGATTTTTGGTTATATTATATTTCTTGCGTTTGATTTGTTTTTTATTAGGATATCATAAATTGGGTTATAACTGTCAGTCAAAGCTTCGTTCATTTGTAGATTTTGCTTAGTTAATTCATATATGTGGAAGCTTTCTAGTGTGTTCAGCATTTTTCCTTTCTTTTCTATGTGGAGTATTTCCATTGCTTTGTCTATGGTGTGGTAATTGTGCGTTGTGTCCAGTATGTGTTGGGCGAATTTTGATTTCTGCCCATTCGTTTTTATTTCCCTGATGTGTTCTTTGTATCTTGTTCTGAAGTTACGTCCCGTTTGGCCGATGTATTTTAGGTCACAATCTTTGCACGTCATCTGGTATACTCCACAAAGGTTGTATTTATCCGTTGTTTCATGTTTTGTTCTTAGAAGCTTTTTTATTGTATTATTTGTTTTAAAAGCTACTTTTATATTGGTATTTCGAAACAACTTAGTGATTCTTCTAGTGCTGAAATTGTGTTCGTACACCTGATGATGACCTCCTGAGGTCGAAACATGTAGTGTGGCAGTAAATAAAAAACGTGTTGTGTGGTCGGTAGATTAACTTTAACATTCGTCTAGTACACAACAGGATGCAAGGAACAATAAAAGATCTGAATCTGTGTTCATTTGAAGGTGATATGAGGTTTTCTGTGCAACAGCATTTATCCCCAGGCACCCTTTGCTTTTCTAGCAGGGAGTTCTGTGGCAGGGCTTGGCACCCAGAGGTTTAGAGATCTGAGGGGCATATTCATGGCTTCATCAGAAGATCATGTGGAGGGACTTGAGGCCGTTACAAATAACATTTACCATGTAAATGGTTCTCTATAAAACCTGCACTGGAGAGGCCAGGGGTTATTTTTAAAGTAGGTTAGGAATTTTGTTAGTAAACGCTCTGTGCTGTATATCTCAGAGCAGAATGGATGCACTCTTGTTACTGTCTATAGTTGTTAGGGGGAAACATCATTAAATTAGAATAACAAGGGTCGTTGCTAGCAACAGATTCACTGCATGATAGAAGTAACTGAGAGAGAAACTAGATTACTTGCTGCTGTTTCACTTGGAAACAAAAATGTTACATGTGAGCATAGTTGAATGTTCAGTGTCTGTATGAGGTGACAGGATATGTGAAAACAAAACATATTAACCTGAAAATAATCTGGTTCCCTTGAGGACTGTAATAAAATAGAACTGGGTTTGTGCAAGGGGATTGGCTTAAGCTGGTTTAGTAAGTGGAAACCAGATTCTATAGTGTTCAGAGCTTTAGCAGATCCAGTTCTTTTGTTGCTGTGAAAGCCCTATTCTGATCCAAATCACTTTGGTTCATGTAATCAGAGCCTGCTTCCCTAACAGTTATATCATTTTGGTATACCTGCTCTGCCCTTATCTCCTGAGTTTTTTTTCTTTCTTTTTTTTTTTTTTTTTNGTTTTAAAGCCAAAATTTTGAATGCAGCTCTCCTGTTTTTTTTTTTGTTTTACATGCATCAACTCTCTCAACATCTTTGTCTGAATCACTGTAACTGTGGTAGTTGGAGAAGCTCTTCCTTTTGCAGTTTTCTCAATTCATTGGATTCATCTGCCTGGGAGTCAAGTACTTTGCAGAACACTTTGTTTTAAGATAACATTCATTGTTCCCTCATAGTAAGGAAACAGACTTTGTGATTTCTGGCTGGAGCTCCTTATATTTGCTATTGTTACCCGAGTTCGCTTGCAGAATAAAACCACAGTGTTTGTTTGTTTTAACCTGCTTTATGAATGTAATGACGTTTGTTGTCCAATATGTAATTTTTTCATATTTATCTAAAATGAGTTTTGCAAGAAATAGGTAATACTGTTTTTTGTGAAGAGGGCAGATGGATAGAGGCTTGGAAGGAAAGGATAATAAATGCTCCTTTTATGTTCCATATATTAAAAGTATCATGAAAAGTATAAATTGGATTGCGAGTAAACATGGTGAAACTACAGACATTTGAAGGCTTTCAGTTTGTATACAGGCATTATGACTTTATGATGCATTGTTGAGGTAAGGTATGTATTTCTATTTCTTCACATGAAGGTGTGTTTTTGCCTGAGGTTGACACCAAGATGAGAGATCCTGTTTCAGAACAGTTACAAATATTGGTTCAGCAGTTGTGGGTAGCATATCTGGATGGCCTGCAGTATTGCACTGTGTGTTGCACTGCAGCTGTCATAAGAAGAGTAATCTGTTCTGAACATCAGACATGCCACAGGAACTTAGAAATAACAGAACTGTGGCTGTATGAGAAAGATTTGATTGCTAATAGCTATAATAATTATATATATATATATGTTTTGAGTTACTGAAGACAGATAATTTGTGTGTTGCAGGTGTATATGTGTGTCTGTGGGAGAAGTGTGGTTTCGAATCTGCAGACTCCAGTGAGATAACAAGACATGTCAATTTCCATTCATACCATACCAAATTAAAATGCATTGGGTCAAATATTTTGGCTCGTTCAGGACTACCAGTAAGTGATGAGCATTCAGCACATGCATGCTTTACACATTTAGTAGAATCTGCTTATGATAATGCTTAATACTGGCTCAGCCTCTTATAAACAAAATTCTCACTAATGTGTTGAGAGAGTGCTTATTTATTTGAATTATTGTGTTTCTGGTTGTTATCCATTGTCCTGTTTCTGTTTAAGATGCAACATTTCAGAGACTGGATTCTGACCATTGAGATAAGGAATAGCTCTCTTGATTGGACCCAGCTGAGTCAGTTCCACCTAAAAATGGAGACTGCATCCAGTTTCTGAAATGCTGGTGCTTTAAATAAAACAGGATGATGGATAATGTCCAGAAGCAGAATAATTGTGTTAATATACCATTGTCACAAACTTTTAGAGCTTATTTATTTGTCCAGATCAAATGCATTCAGTTGTGGATTTAGTTTTCTTAATGTACCCTGCATCCTTTAGGAAGATTTTGCTTTTCATTCATGCAGAGCCACATTTAGTAATATGAAGTGAAGTGAAGTTGCACAACTCCCAGAAACATGAGACAGTAAAGTAACGGTCATCAGTTCCATGTGACCTGGAACCAAGAATGACTGTGTTGGTGAGGATGACAGAAATTTCCCCAATTCACTGGAGAACCGAATGTGGATCTTATGAATTAACCTGATACCAAGATAGAAAATGATTTTGTGTTACAGATTTGCAAGTTGCAAGTTGCTGGGAAGAAAGTCGTGCCAGATTTGCCATTTGCATTTGAATGCTGCTGGGAAACCTGTGAGGAAACATTCAACAGTCCACAGCTGTACTTCAACCATGTTTACATGCATGTCTATTGGATCCCACGTGGTAGAAATGTGAAAGGCGGGTTTCCTTGCCCATGGCGTGGTGAGTTCTAATTTCCATATCATGAATTCTCACCACAGTTTATGTTAGCTGGATGCCACTTGTGCATGTATGGCTGTTGCTATAGCCAGGAGGATTGCAGTCACCTGTTTTTGCATGTCACAGCAGATTTGGAACATTATCATGCATATATATCTTCACAGTTTTAGGTATCTGAAGGCTGTAGTTAAAGTGCTCATGTTAGCTATGATTACAGACAGAGTTATCTGAAGAGTTAAAATTCAAAGGAGAAAGATACTGCATGTACTTCCGTCTTTTATGCATGCCTCTGCAGATGACATGTATCACAAAATGTGTGATAAGTATGCTAACTGGAGTAACACAAACATACAAAGTAATTAAATGAACAAAAAACTGTTATCTAATAATATTAATGTAACAGGATGCTTAAGTACAACATTCCTTCATATATTTCTCTTTAGCATATACGTGGTAGAGTCATTAAGTTCGTGGAATGTCGTTTTATCCCATCCTATTACAAAGTATTCACATACACTTATGCAGATCCACATCGGCCCTCAAAATAGTTGCTATTGGCCGCTATGCAAGTCTGCCAATGTTGATATAGCTGTCGAAAACATTGCTGAAACATATTGGCAGGAAATTCCTGAATGACACTTTGCGGCCATTCCATGAACTTATTAACTGTGGCAGTATAATTACTGCATTTCTTCAGGCTTCAATAAATAGCTGTCACACAACTAAAGTACAGTGTCATATTCACAAGGAAATTTAAATATCACTCAACAGGTGTGCAAAGAGATTAACTTTGATACTGAAATGTAAACTTTTTCATGTTACAGGTTGCATGTCCAAGTCTACCTACCGAACGGTATTCAAGCTGTTAGACCACATTAGAATCCATACAAAGGAGAAACTTGTGGGATGTCCACAGTGTGGTGGGCTCTTTGCAAGCAGGACAAGATTCGGTTACCACTGCAAGAGTCAGGTTCCCTTAGAATGTAAGTTATAGATCTTTATGCACACACACACACACACACACACACACACACACACTTGACAATGAAAGTTTAAATTTAAGATAGTGTTTTAGGGCAGATGTATATTTGTTTAAGTTTGGAACTGCATGATATATATTTTACCATGTGCAGCACTATTCACTACATGATGCTGTGATTTGTTGCAGTGCGATGTCCGTCTGGGGAACTGGTGAAGAACCAAATGAATAAGCAACACCACAAATGCCCCTTCTGCAGCCGGTCTTTCTCCTCTCCATCAAGCCTTAGTTTGCACATTCGGTACAGGCACCAGGATAGCAAGCCATTCAGATGCAGCTTTTGTGAATACGGGTTAGTAGAAGCCTCCTTCTTCTCACACTGAGTGACCGAGCTAGTTGGCTCAGATGGCAGTATTTCTGACTCTTAATTAAGAGGTACTTGGTTCTAATCTCAGCTAGAACACCAGCTTTTCTGGTCGTCTTTTTAATGGTTTTCCTAGATCCTCCAGGCAAATGCTGGGATGGTACCTCAAATTAGACCATTACAACTTCCTTGAAATCACTTCCACTTCATTATCCAGTTCGTATTCGTATTATGAGAGGGGCTGGGTTTCCCCATGCACTTAGACCAGTTATTGGCCCATTGTGCATCCCCCTTTAATTTTTACTGTCGCCATACCCCACCGGTAACGGTGCGTGCCATCAGCCCCCGTAGAGCCAACGAGGTCGGCCCTTGGTACCTTGATGCTTCCCCCATCCACCAGAGGCATTGGAGACTACTTGGGTGGGAAAGGCCTGTAATTTAGCTCAGAGGTCTCCTAGAGATATGAGGTTCTTTTACGTGCCGTAAATCTACGACACGGGACACGCGGCTTAAAGTCCCTCCCGGAGGACTTGTTCCCTGAATTTTTCTGCCCTTAAAAATTCCACGACCTCCGCCGGGTTTGAACCCACGTACCTTGAGTCATGAGGCGGGTCATTATCCAGTTACCGTTCTACTGTTTGACAGCACACAGTCTGAGATATTTGTAGCATTATTAAGTAAACCATAAGTAATTAATTAAACTGTGCCATCTCAATCTGAACAACATTTCTTGAACCTCATCTGGCATATTATCTATCCCAGTTGTGGTTGGAGTCTCTTCAGATGAATAATGAGATCATTTCAGTTACTCAGTGATTTTCAGTTCAGCATTTATGATCATCTGTACATCTCATTGATAGGCAGTCGAAACAGTGGTAAATAACCAGAAATCACTTGTGACTGGCCCTCAAAATAGCCTGTCACTTTGAGGAAAACATTCTGTTTTGTCCTGTTGCCATGATAGTGAGGAGCACACAAGCAGCACATTAACTTTGTCTGTGAACTAATTGACTTTCTCAGTGAAGCAAATGGTTTGCCTGATGTCACTGCCAGTCATTTCTGCTCACATCTTGACTCTACAGAGCCACTTATGACATTCTTACTTAAAGTGTGCCCTTATGTCTCTTTATGAAGAAATTAAGTTTTATAGAACTTCTCGAAAAGACTCATGGAATCTGAACAAAATTTAATAGTGAGAAATACTTAATGTAATTTGATTTCAGATTTTATCTTTAGCATGCATTTGATTGAATGAATATTTATTGCGATGCTTGTAGAAGTTAACTGAAGTTAAATGCCACTTTGGTTGCTGGAAGAGATCAGAAAGTGAAAGTTAACAGAGTAATTTGTTTGATGTATATTTTGTTTCAGAGCCAAGACACACCATGATCTGAAGGTGCACTTGAATAAACACCGCCCTGACCCACTTTACCACTGTGTGGAAGATCAATGCAATTTCTCATGTCGTAGCGCTTACGGACTTCAGAGACATTGTAACAAGGTATGTTAACTTGCATGTTATTTTATTGTATGAAGAAACTTTGGAGCTGAACTCACTAGAAATTGAAACATATTGCCACGCGACAAATAACTTCACGCCATCTTGGATATAGCGAATTTATTCCACTCACTCTTACATTTACGCAATTTACAGTTTCACAACTACTGCCATCTGCAGTATCACGGTTACTTTTCCTGCTGGAGTCACTGCCATTCACTTGATACAACTCAATAACAATGGACTCCAATTCACTCCGGCAAATGCTAGACTGCAACTGACTGGTTACTCCCTCTCACTGACAAATACTCCTGTTATGTAGCTTCCACACTGACAACACAGAAAACAGTTACGTGATAGCTTTCAGGGTTGCGTGACGTCATGTTTACCAATTGCCTAGCAACAGTCGCTGCACGGGCTCCCCTGTTGCATGACGCCATGTTTACAAAGGCGTTGCTGGGCAACGCTGCATAACAACTAACGCGCTTTGGCTCGGCTCGGCTTGGCACGGACAAGCACCACTTTCCTTACTGTTGCATAACCTCGTTTCCACTGTTGTATAACTTGGCAACCGACCGTTTATCAAAGGTCTGTCTTCGTGGTAACTTGTTCCACCTCCCATTGCCCAGCAATGGTTAGACATATCACAGTATCTTCATAAAGCCTTCTGTTTTGTCTTTGTTGATGTTTGCAGGTTTTGTTGCATTGCCATTGAGCTTCAGTATTCTGATTGGTAGGGGTGCTTGCAGCTCCAGGAGACTATCATTTCAAAACTGAACTATCCTCTTGAAACTGTGTCTGTCACTCTGCTATACCATAATAGTTTCTGTTTTGGAAAGTAGAAAGCAGGCTTCAGTCACAGCTTTGTATCTAGTCACTTTTTCTGTCAGCTTGATAAATGGTGCTGCACATCCTCATGGAATTTAAGTGCTTTCTTGTTGAATATTTGTGAAGTAGTCCATTCACCCATGTTAACTTCAAATTTCACACTTTACAGAACAGATGTAACAACCAACCAAATATTAGAAGAGAGAGCCCTTGAGTATGAGAGATCTAAAAAGTAGCAAAATGGTATGCACTACTAAGTGCACATAGAAATAGTAGCTGTCATCATCATTGTGTTTTCATCTTAGTGTAAATAAACCAGTCAGGTGGTAAATTCTAAAAAAATGGATAGAACTTCTAAATGTAAGTAAAAGTAAAGCTATCCGTGTAACAGGCTGTGAAGGCCCATAGGGTTGTGAGACGTTAAGGGTTCCCCATTATCTAGACAATCAGCTCAAAGATGGCGGTAAGGTTGTCAGCCCTACGCGCTGGCCGCTCTTCACTCCCCAGGAAAATCATTTAATTAATTCCTGGTACTCATTTCTGTTAGAGGCTGAGTAAACCCTAGGAAAATTAAGCATTACATCAGAGAGGGACAATGCAACAAATCAGATATGATCCACATAATTATCCACTAATTTGTGTTTTACATGTAGATTGACTAACTGAACTTTGGCCAGTGTATACCTGACAGCAGCAGTTCTGACAGTAAATGTAAGAGAGCCTGATGATGGCCAGTAGACTAAGATGTTTTGAAACAATAAAGAAGAATAAGAAGAAGAATTAATACAGCTATGTACAATAACTGAGGGGTACACAGTAGCATAGTTGGTTGAGGCACTGTGCTACAAGCTGGAAAGGCATGGGTTCAATTCCTGATAAGTTCATTGAATTGTTTCAAATTACATAATCGTTCCAGCTGCAATATGGCCCTGGGGTTGACTCAGCCCCCGACAGACATGAGTACCACTAAGATTCCTGGGGGATGAAGGGTGGCTGGCACACAAGGCTGACAACCTGTCTGTGAGGTGATTGTCTAGAAGATGTGGGAGCCTAGATCTCTCACACCCCTGTGGGTCTTCATGGCATGTTACAGGGATAGCTTTGCCTTTTTTTAACAATATCTGTACTGACAGAACTTCTGCTGTGTGTTTACTATTGTGTTTCATCATTGATCTGAAAGTTAATTTCTGCATGAAATCATAATAACATGTTGCTTTATGCTGTTGGTGTTTTAGTACCACCTTGGATGTGATCTGCTGCAGTACTGCTGCCACATATGTGACAGCCTGTTCGAACGTGGCTCCCAGCTGACGAAGCACCTTCGTATTCAGCACAGCGTCTGCAGGCCCCCAGGCCACTGCAGATTCAGGTTGGTTCAGATCACAAGAAGTTACTTTTGTCTGTGTGAGGATAACATTGCACTGTAACCTTGCCACAGAAATCACTAAGCCTGTGATGTAGGTGTGAGCACTACATTCCCACAAGAATACATACATTACAGGAAGAATTTGTGGCACTTTCTAACTTTAGCACTTTTTGCCCCCAGTATAATTCTACTGATCTGATGATGTATAGTTGTGAAAAAGTTATGCTAATGTAAATTTTGATGCGTTCACAATGTCTCTATGATTATAATTTATATCCTGAAACCATTTTCATTCAAACTGCATGGATACAATTACAATCCATTTGACTACACAAAATTTCTCATACCTACATACAGTGATTTAGTAGTTAATTGCGTAATGTAAAGTTGCCATTGTGTCTAATTAATTGTCACACCCTGGAGGCACATGAAATAGTGTAGATACAGTTCAGGCATTCATGGCACTCGATGGAAATTGTCAGTTTTTCTTGAAAATGTGGGTGTCATCCAAGAAAGAGTAAGCATAAAATTGAATATCCCTGATTTTCCATCTAAATTCAAACATATGCCACAATGATAAGATTTCGTTGTTCCCATGCCACGCAATTATGAACCATGATTACAGAGTACAGGATGATGGAATGTACATTACATTATTGGATCCAACCAATATCCCATTAAGGGCATGACAGTTTCTGGATTTAGAAAAAGAAACCAAAAACTGTTGATATTCTATGTTATTTAAGAGAGTTTTTATTAGTGGTTTTACATAGTAGATCGAGGGAAAATTTGAGATTTCAACACAGACTAAAGATTGACAGTTATACTAAACTTTTTTGAAGTGAGCTGAATGGCAGTTTTGTGCATAATAGGAACAAAGACCTTCATTACCCAGGGGAACTTCTTGTACAAGGTGCAATACCCACACATTAAGTACGGAATATTGTAATTCAGCAGTTACAAACATGGACATTGGTGTGAAATTTAAGGATGCGTTCAACAGATTTAAGGTAGACAGAATTTGTACATAATAAGTTGTGTACAATAATAATAGCAATAGATCTGTAGGACCAGCAACATATGAAATAACAAAGTGGGCTTTATGAATTCTGATCAGAACTCCTCATAATCAGCTGGACTGTTGATTCCAGATGGAGCTTCGTTTCATAAAAACTTCCTTCTGAAAGTATGAGTTTGATTATGAGATGAAAACTACAACCACATTCCTTCAGATAGAAGATCATTACAAGTGACATAAAACTTAATAGTTTTAGACATATAAGTATAGTGTTTTCTGAGTGTGGAATTTGTGGGACCCAGTTGTTTGGAGTCTGTCTCGAAATAGTTCTGTGGTGTATCTTGCTGGAACCTTGGAGGTAATGGAATTATTATTGTAACCCAACTCAACTGTTGCAGGTACAAGCGAGATGAGGATGGCTTCTTCCGGCTTCTAACAGCGGACACTACACCCAAGAAATTGATCGGGAAAGCCAGCCAACCACTGTGCGTCAAAGAAGATGATCTCCTGAAACAGGAGGCTGAAGGCAGGATTATGATGTCTATTATAGAATATGATTACGGGGGGAGTGTTGTCGCCAGGGAAGATATAGAGACGACAGAACTACATAGCTTGCCCCAAGGAAATTTTAAAATCATAGATGCTTTATGTTTTACAGTGTGAACTATTTGTTCCAATTATGTTGTAAATTGTGTAATTGAATCTCATAGTTGTTGTTCTTTTTATGCATGTCTATTAATATATCACAGTTCTTCTGTTTTCTGTATTTGAATCAGTTCCTTTTTGGCCAGATCATTTATTGTCTTATAATCTATGCTTAATACATTTCCTTTCCATAAATGTTTGTTATTTTGTAAATGCCTGTGGATATTTCATCAGTTTTACTGACACATTACTCCTGATTCTCTGTAATAGATTTCTATATTCTGCCTCCTTGATAAGGAAACAAAATGCTTCTCTGGTAAACAGTACTACTGCAGAAGAGTCTCAATTGAAATACTTGTGGGATGTCGATGTTCCAAGAGACAACCACGTAAAACTATAACAGGTGTATATTATTTACAAATGTACAGGATGGCTGTGAAGCCGCTTTGATATATATATACAGGACGTCCCAGGAGGAATGTGCCAGACTTCAGGAGTTCCTTATTTTAAAGTATGCCGATATAACCCAAAACACCTATGTCCAAAGTTGAATGGTTACAGGGATAATGGCCAGAGAAAAGTGTAATCTTCTGGCAAGTCCACGCACTACCTGTCAGCTGACAAGTCTTATCGATGTTTGTCCTTGAGTGTGGTGATTCACACTAGCCGTAAGCTTATGTGCTACCTTCAGGGTACGTTGTGGCCTCGTGAATGGTTGGTAAATTAGTTGTGCGAAGTTGCTGAAATGCCTTTTGTGTTTTCACACGTGGAATATTGTGATACGCACTTTGTGTATGGATTTTGCAGTGGCAATGCACGTGCTGCTGTTGAAGAATACCAAAGGCGTTTTCCCGATCGAAGGATTCCATCTCGAAGTGTATTTACGTGAATTCACCAGACATTGCATGATACTGGTTCTCTTCCGAATGTTTCTGTGCACTCTGAAAGGGAGGATATACGAATGAGAAACATGAGAGAACATTCTTGAGATGGTTCAGAGAAGTCTGCATATGTCCACTCATAGAATGGCCTCTCGCATTGGCGTATCATGTATGCAGGTGTGGCGAACTTTACATGATGAAGAGTTGTATCCTTGCCATGATCAAAGGGTACAACATCTGCAACCAGGCGACCATGCTCAGCGTATGGATTTCTGCCACTGGATAAAAGCTCATCCTGAACTGTTAAGCATCTTTTATTCAGTGATGAGGCGTCTTTTACCCAGGATGGTGTAAATAATTTACAAAATGTGCATATGTGGTCCCATAATAATCCACATGAGATAATGGAAATGAAATTCCAAAAGAGATTTTCTGTGAATGTATGGTGTGGTGTGCTTGGGAACAGTTGATCGGACCTTTTGTGTTTCACATCAATTTAACTGGAAACACGTATAAAGCTTTCCTGAGGAATGAGTTACCATGTTTGACGAAGACATCCCATTAACGATAAGGAGCCAAATATACTTCCAACATGATGGGACTCCCCCACATTAGTACACGAAACTAAGGTCGATTCACAAGAAGCACTGCGGGATCGTATTTTTGCAGCGGCAGAACACACACGTCACCATCCAGGCAATACTGCTTCTGCTACCCAATCCCTCATAATATGTGCCGAAAACTGCATTGCAGCTGGCGGAGGGCACTTTGAACAATTACTATAAAGCAGGTACTGCATTTTAGTAGTTATGTAGTCGGCTTATACCAGAATGCACAGTATGTGCTGACATAACAGTGCATAACCCTGAAAAGTGTAAACTCTTGCAGGAAGAGGTCAGGTACCTCAGGCATATTGCATCACCAGAAGGGATATCCACCGACCCGGAGAAGTTGAAAGCCGTGCGAGAATGGCCGACCCCAAAGGATAAACATGAAATTAGAAGCTTTCTGGGACTATATGCATATTACAGGCGATTTATTTCAGGGTTTTCCAACATTGCGAAACCACTAACGAAACCAACGGAAGAGAAACAAACCTTCCAGTGGACTCCAGAAGTGGAGGCCGCTTTTCAAACACTAAAGGATGCCCTATGTGCTTCCCCTAACAACAAATCTAATACAGAATTTGTCATGTATGTTTATGGTCAATCAACATACTGAATTGCATGTGCCTATTTATGACATTGAATCAGTTATTGTGAACAGATTGAAATGTACTGTAGCTTAAGCGCAGTTGTTGCCATATTAATGTTTGAAATTCTACAGAAACACAAACGTCATTTTTTTAAGACCTACGAATAGAATATATAGCAGAAAACTTGTGTTGCTCCCACCTCATAATTTGCATTGCTCTGAAGTTGTATTTGGGAAGTACCTGGTTTGAATCTTGTCTGGGTTACTGGCTATCTTCATTAAGATTTACATGGTTTCCTCATTCTCTATAAATGAAGCCATGGCTGCATCAATCCAGTCGTCATCTTCTCACCATTCATGATCTTCCAACATTAATTTGTGCTGCAGTTGAAACAGTGTTGTTAAATAATCAAGGAATCTTTTTCTTGTTTGTTGGCTTTTGCAGCTGGTGTTCAGTGTGCTTAGCTTTGTGGAATATACTGCATAAAATATTAAGATATTCCTTTTCAGCAAACAGTGCAGTTGCCTGTGGGTGGTTATTGGATGTGACATCATGACTGGGTGAAACAGAGGAGCAAGATGCTACCCAACAGGAAGTAACCACATGGCCAGACAATAACCATGAAAATGGCAACTGCAGTTTTTGCTGAAACATTGGAAAACTTCTGCATTCTATAAGTCCATATCTGAGAGCTGAATTTGTACATTCAATTCGTTCTAAATTTTTATCTGCAACATATTTCCATGACATTTAACTGATATAAATAAAGTGAAATAAGTATGAAAGCTGATAAATTCAGAAGAGTACTGACGGTAAGAACTCTAAATCACACCATGCAAAAAATCAGGAAAATTTGGAATAGTGTGAGTAGGCATATGAGTGTATTTTAACAACTGATTAGTATATCCCTTTCGAACCATGTTTTAAATTAGGCTAAAACATTGATACAGGCAAATCATATAGTGGAATCAGTACAAGGATGCTGAATTTTGCTTAAAGTATCTAAGACATGGATAATTGAAGTTGTTAAAATAATGCAGTTTGAGAAAATTGTTGCAGGATTGGCTTAATTTGTGTTCAAAATGCATTGTCCTTGATGCTGTAGACTCACATTCCACAGAAACATTATAATTTGATTCATATTACTTATCAGTGGCGTGCTGTACTATTTTTGGTAAGGGAAGTAGTGGTACGAACTGATAGCAATCAACTCACCAAAATTTACGTCACTTATTGAGTCAATAAGGTTGTTTTGTATTCTGTTCAATAAACCTGTAAATACTATAGTGTTCTCAAGGTGAACATTGAGTTTATGATCATATTTCCTCAACAAGTGAACTACTTCCACATAATTACCTCAGTCGATAGAATCCACGCTTTCATCATGACCACAGAGGCCAAATTGCCAGATGATATCAATCAAGCGTTTCAGTATTTCTCTATGTAGTATCGTCAGGCGCCTTTGATTGTCAAGTTGACAGTCAATTCGAGATTACCCAAACATAAGTTGCATTGTTGAAATAATGTGAGTCTGAGAGTTCTCATGTCATTTCAATTCTTTATGAAGGTTGTTGATATCACCAAACCCAGTCTTGTTCCATACATTTTTTCATTGAGAAAAAATAGGCATGGCCAACAAAACAATTTTCCTATATTACGGCAACCGAATAGCCATTCTGTGTTAGAATACTGCTCCAAATTAAATTTCCTCACACATAATTTGGTTTGTGCTTTAAGTTCTGGCAACTCTCATGTCGGTTGTCCTCTTTCTATAATTATTTTATTTTCAGAAAATTCACTACTATTAAACCCCCGTTTTAAAAGGCTTCCAATTGCACAGTCGCAGTCAAGTTGTCTGCCAGCATTCATTTTAGCTGTTGCCTGTGCGTGTAGTCTATTCACGCCCCTGCCCATCTTGCCGCAATATCAGACTTGCTTCCCTTAAACTCAGATTGCTTCTTTCTGATGCGTCAAAATATGATCACAAATACAATCTTACGCCATATAAATATGCACTTACAATATTTTAATGAAACTTAATGTTACCTATAACACCCAACAAGACTAAAATCACACATAAACAGTTAATTTTCACTTAACCATCGAAAGAACACACTCCTTCACTTCCATTTCACAGGCATTAGCCAGCAAACCGAAAGTTGCTTCCCTGCCCACTTCGTGTGAGACGAATTCTTACGGAGATTAACGCAGGAAACTTGGTCCGTCCCACCAGGCAGGGAAAGGGAGGAAGAGGAGGCATGTGGCCTTGAGCAGGAACACGCGCTAAATGACAGTATTGAAATCCTTATTATTCAAATTGAATTATTTATACATTACTTCTTTTATTTTCATTTCTTAACAACGGAAGCAATGCTTCCCTTGCTTCCATGCACGGCACGCCACTGTTACTTATATACATAAAATATGTATATACTTATTTCAGGATTACTATAAAATGGAACCATTTGCAAGTATTTAGTTAGTAATGCAACTCACATCCTCATGTATGCAGACCTGCATTCAAGATCCTTGTATTCTGTATGGAGTCTGTGTTAAAACTGAACCGGCACAGATTCTTCCAATTATCTGACACTCTATCAATTAGTCTGTTCATCTCAATATTACCAGTATGAGTGCCAAGGAACCAGAAAACCTGATACTATATAAACTATTAATGAAACAAATAAAAGGCAAAGGTAAAGATATTCCTATAACAGGCCGTAAAGGCCCATAGGGTTGTGAGATGTTGAGGCTCCCACATTTTCTCTAGACAGTCGGCTCACAGATGGCGGTGACGTTGTCAGCCTTACACGCTGGCCGCCCTTTACCCCCAGGAAGATCAGTGGTACTCAGTTCCGTTAGAGGCTGAGTGGACCCTAGGGCCATAGTGCAGCTGGAAGGATTAAGTAAATTGAAAAAAAAATCTACCTCATTGGGACTCAAACCTACAACATTCTGGCTTGTAGCATAGTGCCTGAACCAACTATGCTATCTAATGCCCCCATTAATGAAACAAATACGGTACTTAACATAGACATGAATTCACTTCCAATGCACTTTATGTACTTCACAGCCAGTGCATTTTACAGGTGGCAGATGATAAACTGCATTCTGGAAAATATTCTTCACAAAGGAAAATTAAAAATAAAATTATTACTTTTAATACAATCACAATTATACTATTTGTAGTCAGATAGTTTAATAAATAATTTAGCCTAGACTAATAAGTGCATATAATGAGAAAAGCATAGATTAAGGTAAATTGTAGTGGCAGGAGAAAACATTATCTCAGAAGGCAAAAACATACCTCAACTTAAAAGGGTTTGGTCATTTATAGTACTTTTGTCTGATAGAATATTTCTGAAATGCATTATGAGATTTTCTGTTTTATACCTGCAATCACATTTGTTCATAATGTCCACTTTAATCAACAGGGGAAAACTCAAAAAGGCTACCAGGGAGAAAATGGGGTAACAAGTGATAGAGGTTTAGGAAATTTGTTAGAGACATCTGATTCTCTTTCTCATCAGAAAAAAAAAACACTGGCCATCCCTATGAGAACGACTGTCTGTAAACTTTGCGGTGCCTTTAATGTTACCTCTTTCAAAATGTAATATGTATATACAGACACAAACAGCAGAACCTCATTAATTCAGAATTATTGCAATAGTTACATGCGAACTAGTTGAAAAACTCAGGTTTTAGTATTTTTCTTTCTTCAAGAAATGGGGATATATTTATGTTTAGAGATTGTATTTAACAAGTAGCACAGTTAAAATTTTCTGACAAGGAATAAGTCTGAACCATTCTTTACAATATCTTAAATATCTGAATTCACTGGGGTTTTACTGTACATCTGCCTGTATATATTATATCTAAATATATTTATTACTTACACATTTTCTCTTTCGCTTTTTTAAAATCAGACAATTCAATAACATAGTAATTTTCAGAATCCACAGTTTTCATATCAAAGTATATAGTATCCAACATGCCAAATTCGTGATCTTAGCAAAGGATAATTCCAATAACATACATTTCAGTAAATACAATTATTAACATATTGTGTACCATACAAAGACAGAGATTTAATTTCCTGTGTTCAAAATGAAAACACAAATTTTTTCTGGTCTCCCATTTGATTCATGTTCAGAAGTAAAACTACTATTATACTTTGGCAATTTAATTGTTGTCTTTTTGTCCATTTGGACAGCTTCAATAAATCATAATTGCTACAGTATTTTTATTTCATTCATGGGTTAGGCAGTGTTTCTCTGGCAAAGGCCAGTTGTTATATTCATTATTCTTATGTATTAATTTGGCAATTATTGAGAAACAGCCATTAACATACACTTCAGTAATTTTTTCATTAGACTGATTACTTCTTCTCCTCCTTTCTGTTGCTGAAGTTGCTGGAATTATTGACATTAATTCAGAATGTTTAACTGAAATTTAGCAGCATAATTAATGATCTCTTTCATATTATACAGTGGGGCGGTAGTTATGTGCGAGAGCATAAAGAGAATGCTTTGGAACTCAATGCTAACCATGGAAGGGCTGCACTATGTAATCCAACATATCTTTCCATTAATGCTGAACAATACAATACTGCAATGTTATGTTCTAAACAACCAAAACAGGAATAATTTTGTTTATAATAACTTTTACTTTATATCTGATTATACTTTAAATAGCCAAAAGTTTTTATAATGACACGGGTACATAAAATCATATGAAGACTGTTCAATGTTCAGCAGTCAGTCGGCATAAGATGGTAACAGTAAAATAAACAGTTATGTTTTGCTTTGCCAATCGTTCTGTAAGATTAAATGAGGGGCAAATTGATATTTGCGTTTAATAATATACAGCAAACCCTACTCTCATTGGATAAAGGAATGGTTGCTGCCATCAGTTGTAGAATCATAAACTTCTGATTATGTAAAGCAGGCTCAATAACTCATCTTTTCAAACCACTCTGCTGATACCAGTTCATTTTAGTGAGCAAAGATTTCACTTATTTGTATTACCCCTTGTCTTCATGAAAGAATTATCCCACTAAATTACTGCAGTTTATTCAGCAGCAAGAACAAAAAACAAACAAAAATATTTGAAGAATAAAACCTGGGGCTTAAATAAAGAGATTACTGCATGATAAACAGTTATGTCTTCAAAACGTCAATAACTGCACAGCAGTGGGGGATATTCTCATCAAGAAACTTACAAACTAACATTTGAAGCAGATAGTTATTTATTGGTAGAGACATTCCATGTCTTTCAAATTGAAGTGAAAAAAAAAACCTTTTATAATGGGTGTCTTTGTTTTGTTATCAGTGCTAAAATGTTGTAATGTAAAAATCCACAGCATTACTTATTCATTAGAATAATGTCGATTACTTTTCAAGAGTGGTATACTTCTTCTGAATGAAAGCTCTTTATGTTTACATTTGTCATCTCTTCTGTTACCCACCAATACAAAACAAAATAGAACTTTTAGTTTTCACTGTCCTTTCTGTCTACCTATACCTGCAAGAAAGCTGTACTCTCACATGCTATTTTATTCTGGAGACCTGAAGTGAAACCACTTATAAATTTATATCATGCACAGTATAACGTTTGTAACATTTTGTCTATAAATAATAATAATAAAAAAACACTGTCTTCTTTTGGTATACACTTGCACTCACGCACATATGTACATTTTAACTTACATATTATTATAAAGTAACTGAGCATTTTTTAGTATGGAGTTAACTTTGTTGTCACTGGAATATCAATCAACAATCTTATTTTTTTAAGTTCACTTTCAGTATTGTTTTCTACATAGAAACAACCAAGTTGGCACATACTGTATGTCTTTCTCGGATGCCCACACTTCCATATTTAGGCCTTACTTGATCAAACAACACTGAGACATAACTAACAAGGACAATCTATCAACTGGAAAAGTTACCACTGATGAATTAAGATGATTTGTAATTTTACATATTGGTATTTGGGCATAATCAATCTAGAGGGGCTGTGCGGTGATGACTTTTGATCTATTTCAGTCTTGTTTAGGGAAATAAGTCTTGTGCGATGGGTATATTGCATTGTTTTCAGAGCAAAATTTATGTTCCTTATATGTAATGATTTTATCACAAACAGTTTCATTATGTTATACACAATGACTTACAAATAGTAAGAACTTGAATACAGGATTTTATTCAGAAATTTCTTTTTAAGAATGACAAACAAAGTAAAATCGTTTGACTATTACAACAATGAGATTCCAATCTTTATTATGATTATGATGTTATTATTATTACTACGACCTTCATTTCTGGATATGAAGAAAGTATGCTATTAGCATATTAAATTATCAGCCATCCTAAAGATGAATATCAAGCTTAAAATGAATTAAGTATGGTGCATGAAGAACATGCATACAACTTAATGGAAACCATGCTGTGTACCCTCAATGATGGTTGTTAGTCTCATTTATCAAATTTGATTTGGTTCATCCTGGTTCATCACACTAGCAATATTACAGATATTAATGAACTTTGTTCAGTGTAACTGATAAAATGTTTCTTCTTTCTTTCCTTTTTAATATTTTATCCTTGACATATTTCTGTCTTAGAGACCATCTTCAGATGGATATATCAATATGGGCAGAAACTACTATTACAATGTGATTGGTCAATATCAATACAATGCCATGAATATAAAATCTGACCCTTTAACAAGTACAGTGATGTGGATGCTAAAGGGTCAGATTTTATATTCATGGCATTGTGATGATACTGTACGTATATATGGATATTGACCAATCACATTGTAATAGTAGTTTCTGCCCGTATTGATATATCCTTCTGAAGATGGTCTCTATGACAGAAACATGTCAAGGATAAAAGATTAAAAAGGAAAGAAAGAAAAAAACATTTTACCAGTCACACTGGAGAGATCTGATTAACCTTTTGTAATCATTTATCAAATTCTGTAAAGTTATCAAAACAATATGGCTGGAATAAATCTGCCATGTGGAAATCCATTCAGTTGTTCTATTTTGTAACTTTATGTAGCAATTCATCATAGATGGTAACTATTTCATGTGACTTAATTTACTGACTGAAGCTTTTACAATATATCAGTATGACATTTAACTGCTGACATGGGAATGCAACTGCATTACTTTTTCTGTTATCAGTAGCCATAAAATTCTAATGTACAGTGAGATCTTCACAGAGCCTAATGCTAATTGCTGAACCACACAGGTTGAAGGGTCAGATGCTCTTTCCATCACATCAGATCTCCAGGGATTGAGACTGCTAGCAAAATTGATGAACCTACAGATGCTAGAAATGTTCTCTGTTACACATTTGTGGCATCTCTGTGTAAAGTTTACAATAAAATATTGAAGTTCTACCTGGGAAACAGCATACTGACAATTTGAAAACCCATTTTCCCACACAATATATCGAATAATATCCATGGAAAATGTTCAAATGTGGCACCTCTGTTATCCAGTTTCTCTTCAATGAGCATTCAACATCTCAATTTTTATTTGCTCAGGAGTGATTCTGTCTTCATTTATTTATTATGGTGTGAATATTTTCTCTATGTGGAATTGTAATAACCAAAAATTTACATAAGGTTTTTCCTCTTTCATTCTGTGGTTGAATGAGTGACTGTATATTGCACAAGAGAAGTGGAGCAGCAGGTGTTGAAGCAACACAGGGCATGCAATCAGAGCCAGCACATGACAATATGCTTGCTTCATGGAAGTTATTTAGCAGTTTCTGGAGGAGAAACGGGATGAATCAGTGCTAAGCTTGGAAATTCCTTAAACAATACTAGTGTACCAAGCATCTGCTGCAATGGGTTTGAGTTTTTTTATGATGAGTTTAACCTTCCACTAGCAGTCTATAGCTCTGAAGTGCCAATTTGATATAAGGAGCATTCAGATTTTCCACCTGAGTGGTTCATTGACTTGTGAGAGGCTCTGAAAGAAATTCACTGTATTATTTGTCACTGTTATAAAACCTTAATGTGATTTCAAGTAGAATAAAAATATGTTTCAAACTGTTAGCAGTTTTTCAAAATGCTGAAAGTATGAAATTGTAATTCCACACTAATTTAGTTGTGCATTATATTAGTTTACATTGTATTGCACTTTACTTCTCTCACACAACTGCAGTAAGAGGGATTTCAAATGAAATTCCTTTGTTCAGGAGGAAAAGGAAGCTTTAATATGGAGGAACTGAAGGCCTTCAACATTATATGCTTTTTACATATGTACTGAATTGTATCTTATCAGGACCCAGCCTTCTGTCTGCACTAGATGTGTTCATGAGATTCATACAATTTAACTCCCAATTATTTACTGAAATCCAATTACATCACATCACATCACATTCACTCTGAATTAAGTGAAACAATGGTTGAAAGCATACTGTATCAATATTACATAATTTTGGTGTACACATCACTTATAGACATGAAGGAATTAATGTTAGTTGCATGCAACTTATATACAAATTTATTTTTTGTGTGAGATTTGAATTACTCACATCAGAGACTGAATAATATTGTCCTTTGGGATGTGATGGCATATAATTTGGCAGATGGGTACCAAAATTCGCTGAATCCATTTTTAGGGTTCAATAGGGCAGCGTATTCTTCCAAAACATTCATGCCTGTCTACATAACTATGCGACATCACATCACGGAAATCTGTATATTTTAACTATCTAAACAGCAAAATATCATCATCTTAGGTCAATGAAACTAGGCTGTCAGTGACATTAATTCTAACTTTAACAGACTGTATCTTTCAAGCATTTCCCAGTGACAGTAATATAATTGGATTGTGACCTGAATGTGTCACAGAAACAGTTAAATTATTATATTTTATGGTTTATTTCATTTTTCCATCTGTAGCTCTGACTACATAGTGTTGAATGGTAGGATGGTTAGTGAATGATAAATTGGAGAAGACATGAAAGGATGCAGTCATGGCCTAATTTGAGGTACTATCCCAGAATGTTCTTGAAGGTAGTGAACAAAACCATGATGACCATAATTTTTTAATGGGGTGGGACTAAGTCCCTTGTACTGCAACCACTTCTGGCCTATTGTACCAGCCCCAGATGATAGGTGAGGGTGATTGTGGAGCAACTGGTGGAATGAAGATTGGCAGGGGAAACCGAAGTACTCGGAGAAAACCTGCCCCACCACCACTTTGTCCACCACAGATCCCACTTGACCAGACCCACAATCGAACCCGTGCTGCCACAGTGGGAAGCCAGCGACTAACCACTTTAGCTATGGCGTGGCCCTGATAACTATAACTCAGGATAATTTAGGCTCGTAAATATGTGTATTTTGTTATTCATGCAATTATACAAACACAAACCTCTGACTTCACCATTTGAAATGAAAATGTAATGCGCAGTCTTAAGCTGATAATTTATATTTTAAAAATACTGTAACATAATTACATTGTCCATTGCAAGGCAATGGCTTGATGAACGCGCTTCTGTGGCAATGATATGCACACAACAACAGAAGTGCTGGAAATGGTGTTTTCTATGTTGTTCATGCCAAGGCTATATGGCGAGCACAAGTTAGGCAGCCTTACAAGTCAAGACAGTAAAATATGGTCATGAGTCCAGTGGGACGCGAAACTAAGACTAACTGATGGTGAGGGGCAGCAGTAATTTAGCAGTCAGCACTGCAAATCATAGGAAGACACAAGGAGGGGACCCAATACCTGGGGATATAACTGGGCCACCCTGTCCCTGGGGGATATAAATATGGGAACCTAGCCCTCCAGTTTGGGGGGGGGGTCTCAAACTGAGAAAGTAAAATATGGTGATGAGTCCCGTGGGACACGGATGCAAGAATGACTATGCTGGCGAGGACCAGCAGCAATTGTAAATGACAGACCCTTTCTCTCATCAGAGAGAGCGCCCCACATCTAAAAACCTGCAAATGTCTGACAGTAAAAAATCTGGTCTTCGGCCCCTAATGGGGCTTCACACCAAGATAGAGTGGCTAACTCATCGTTGGTCATAACACAACTTTGATTTTGAAGTCAGTTAGTTAATGTGAAATATCTTGGTGTAATCTTTGATAAGAGGGTCCTATGGAGACTGCACACAGAAATGATTTAAGTCATGGCCTTCAGAATGTTTATTAGAAACTACTCCCTATTCAAAAGTGAGCATTTAAGCACCAACATTAAACTAACCCTCTGTAAATCACTGATTAAGTCAATAATGACTTATGCTTGACCCCTTGGGAATTTGCAGCAGACAGCTACATCTTAAAATTGCAGTCCCTGAAACGCAAGATTCTCCACACCTTTGGAAATTTTCCAAGGTGCACACTGGTCTGCGATTTCACATGGCTTTCAACCTTCTGTATGCATATGGTTATATGACAAAATTATGCAGGCAAGAAGCACAGTCATATAAAATCATGAGAATGAACATGATCTCAGCATAGGCCAAGGTGACGCCAGACATAGAAAATATATGAGGCTTAAACTTGGTGGCAGCCGAGCTTGCAACCTTTGAAGTGACCAAGCTTGCATTGTAGCACAAGATAAATAAGATAGGCGTCATTTGCTTCGTAAAGCTTGGACTGTCAGAAGACTTGTATATTTTGTAAGAGCAGAATTTTCAATAATATGCTGTATGTGCAATACGTACATTTGACAAAGGCCAAGCATATAAATAAGAGACAAACCCATCCTCTCATCAGAGAGGCTATTTCATAAGGGCTGTGACCATAAAGGTGACTGTGGTTGTGAGTCACAAGGCGCTTGGGGCCAAGACAAACCGATTGGTGGTAAACCATCAGTTGTAAAGTAACTCTGACTCTGACTTTGATGTTAGTTGAGAGTTGACAGTTGGGACAGTGAGTTACTTGTGCAATGGTAGAAGGCGGCAAACTAATTGAAAATAAGAGGGCATTAATGGGATCCATTGCTGAGCAACGACTGGTGGAGGCAAACTGAGAATAATTAGTGTGTGTTGTAGTGATTTTTAGAGTGTTTTAATTAAAGAGACTGTTACAATGATTGTAGTTATGAGCTATATGGATTCAATAAATCCAACTGTCAGTCCAAACCCAGTGTCTACTGATGAACACCTGACAATGTATTTAAATCTTGGGGCCAGTTGGAAATTCCATTATATAATTTTTCTCGCCCATAAGAAAATATGTATGGTTTGCAGTTGCGTTAATAATCAGATACTTCAATTATATGTGATGAATGAGAAAGATCTGGGAAGAAAATTAATATTGCATGATGTAAGTTTAGCTATCATTAAGGGTACAACTTATAGGTCATTTAATTTTTGTAAACAAACTTAAATTTCTCATTACAAAAATTAAACATGATTGAGTAGATTGGCAATATGATCATTCCCTGATAGCTGTTATTACTTATTATTATTATTATTATTATTATTATTATTAATATTATCATTATTATTATTATTATTATGGTCATTTGGTATGTTGTGTGCTGTGAGCACCTTGCTATCCACTGTTTGTATTCCGCTTAGCAACATCCCTTAGCCCTGTCTGCACAGCCCATTACTTGCAACTTCATCTTAGACCAGTACTTGAAATATATCCTGTTTCTAACTTACATTTCTCGAGCCCTGTAGATGAACATATACACAAATACCATTAGGGAATCTTGTCTTTAATGAGCTCACTGTAGTTAGTGAGATGGAACATTCTGGCATGTAACACAGAGTTCTTTACCTACATACTGTCCACTGTACCCTGTAGTCCTCCTGTCACACAGCTAACTAGAATGGTACAGGGAAATATGAAACCATGGAAAGTAATTCCTTGTGAGCCATTTGTACCCTGGATTGAATATGGGATAATTAAAATTGCATTGGACTTCACTGAAATTTATGAAATGGCATAAGAAACCACCTATATATGATCACTCAAACAAACAGCACTCAAGACGCCAACAAATTTGATACTTGTGTTCAGAACATAGTAATTTGCACAGCGGTGAATAACTAGCGCGATGTTTGTTTTGTGAAAGAATTGTCTACCTATGAACACTCCGTGATCAGTGTTTATATTCTGGATAACGTTTAGGGCGTAAAAGGGCGGTCTGCTCTGTCCCTGAGACAGAAGATGAAGCAGCTGTTTCCCTGGACGAATCGTTGTCTTCATCAACCGAATCTTCACTGGCAGAATGACGCAGTGGTTCAGTAGACTGTGAGCCAGCAGCAGAAGTCATAGCAGGGGCTGGTGATGATGAGGGACCAGGAGAATCTGGTGATGATTCATCTTCACTCTCTGAGGGTGGAGGGGAAGGGTAGTACTCTCGCTTCACTGCCCCTCCCCCTGATGTTGCTGCCATGGAGGGTTTATCTTGCTGCCGCGGGCTGGCCCTATGGTGTGAATGGTGACGTGTGTGATGGCCCACTCCACTACGCTCATATGTAGATGAGCTGGGCTTGGCAGTCACAGGTAGAGCTTCCTCACTCGCCGACCGGACTAACTGTTGTTGAGCTTGAATAAATTCATCACTAGAAAATAATAATCATAAACAACAACAACAACAACAAAAACTGGGGGTTGATTCCTTAACTTGGATCTGTCATGCAAATTCTATAACATGCAATAACCACACAAACGTCACATTACAGTCTCTACTATGCTTACAACATCACCTACCTAATAAACATGCAAACTATTTTTTGCCTGTTCTCATTTACTTTTCGTTTTATTACCAGTATATCAAGATCACTTGGGAAAAAGTTTTCCACAAAGAGGGAAAAAGCAAACAAGTAATTTGTCCCTATATAGAAAACTTGAAAGAAACTACTAATTATAAGCTACCAAGTCTGCAAGAACAAAGATATAGTTGACTTAGATATCAGTTATGCCTCACCTTTCACTATCTGGTGTGTCACCACACAGCTGATCTCCCCCTCTGTCATGGTCAGCAGTCTCGTAGATCCCCTCTTCTTCCTGCAAATGGTGCTGATGGTAGCCAGGTGGATGCCGACCTGTGGGATGGCGATATCTCCCATATACGAACCTGGGTTCCTCCTCCCGACCTCGGCATCGACTATGTCACACCAGGAAAAATATAATAATTATTATCTGCTTGTGTATGTAATGGCCTCTTGAACTATGGACAACAATAGACAACCTCAGTGAGAATGTTACTGTGTGATGCATAACTGTCAGACTGTTCTCCCCAGGGCTTAAATCTTTCAATATAAGGGAAACAAGGTGAGGATCTAAGGCACAACATAAATTTATTAGGTGGAAATAAATAATTATAACTAACTGTTCTAAATTTCCTGGGTAGATCTTTCATATATCTGATCAGTAAGGACAAGCTATAATCAAATGAGTGTATTGTATACATAACTGAATGCTTTAACCATCAAAAAAAATGTGTCCACAAATAATGGAAGTAATTCTGAAGGATGATGCCTGCTGAGTACTTATTTCATTTACATTTTATTGTACCTGCATATCATAGTCACACAAAAGTCATCAACCCTGGTAGCGACTGACTCAAAGTAAGGATAGGTACATTCAAGGCTCACTCATGGAGCTGAGCCCTTCTAGAGAACTGCCAATTGTGCAACCACTCAAGAATTCCCCATCATTTCATGAAACCCGCAGGTTCATTACCGTGTTCACAAGAGCCGTCCGCTGGTTCTTATCCTGAGCCACATCAATCCAAACCGTAACATCCCAGCCTATTTCTCTAAGATCTATTTCAATATCATCCACTCACATCTCTTGGTCTTCCCAGTGGTCTCTTTCCTTCTGGCTTTCCCACCAATATCCTGTATGTATTCCTCTTCTCCCCATTCATGCTTCATGCCCTGCCCATCTCATACACCTTGAATTGATCATTCTAATTGCACTTGGCAAAGAGTACAAATTATGAAGCTCCTCATTATGCAATTTTCTCCAACCTTCATCTCTCTTCAGCCCAAATATTCTCATCACCCTGTTCTCAAACACCCTCAGTCTATGTTCCTCTCTTAATGTTAGAGACCAAGTTTCAAACCCATACAGAACCACAGGCAAAAATATAGTTGTGTATATTATAATTTTTATGATTTTAGACAGCAGATGAAGAGACAAAATGTTCTTGACCGAACGGTAGCAAGCATTACTTGAGTTAAATCTCCTATAAATATCTTCCTATATCAGATTTTGATTTGTTATAGTCATTCCCAAATATCTGAACTGTGCCACATTTTCAAAACATCTGTTTCCTATCTTTATGTTATAATTTTCTGTGCATTCTTGTGATAATTCAGCAACAAATACTCTGTGTTTACTTATAAAACAACCTTCTTACTAACATCAATTAAAGTTTATGTATTTTTTATGGTACCTATATTATCATCCAGTAGATTCACATCATCAGCATTGAGCACCACTTGTTTCTTATTTAATTTCAGTCTCACCTGGATTTCCTAAACCTTCCTAATGACATATTCTAAAGCAAAGTTGAAAAGCAGTGGTGACGAAGCATCTCCTTGTTAGGACCATTTTGGACAGAAAAATTATCAGACAAATGTTTACCTGTAAGGATTTTACTACACAGTTCATTTAAAAACATTTTAATCAGCCTAACCAGTTTCGTGGGTACAAGAGACTCTATAAGAATATTGTACAATGCTTGCACTTCACTCTTAACTGAAACATAATCTTTCTTGAAATCTACAAATAGTTGATGTACTGTCTCATTGGCTCATAATATAAATTTATTTAACATACAAAACAGTACATACAAACTCTTCAATATCCTAAGACTTCTAAATTTTGCCAGTTAATATATTTTAAGGGAAACATTCCCAGTATAACTATGACAAAAAACCTCATAATGGAAGTCATTAAAATTCTTATCTTTTTCAATTTTCTTGAAAAAAGACTCATGGAAACACACGTAAAAAAATGATTGGGCCTTCTCTGCACACCTGGCTCAACATCAAACTTCCTCTTTGATATCCTTAAAATTACAAGTTATAAATAACTGAATGTGCAGCCCTGCATCTACAGCTCTGGGTCATAATTCAGAGACCTTTTGTGCAATATTTTGAAAACAATGGATTGGAAGTGGAGATTGGAAAGCTTTCCAGACATCATTCATTACTTTTACTTTTAGCTTTAGAGAACAAGTTGTGTACATATTAAACTCAACAATGTGGACATCTGAAGCAAAGACTCTAATATGCAGGTGAGACCTTAACCTCAGATAGTCTGACTGAGGTGTGACAATATTCGGAATACCAGCTAGGTGTGTGCACAGTGGGCACAGGAGTTCACATCGAACTTTTTCAAATTTTAAAATATAAAACAAAAATAAAACTGTGCACATGGTACTTTGGCTACATGTACATGCTCTGGTAATAGAAAATACCAAACACAACTATAATACACTAAATATTACAACTACAGGTTATGGTGCTTTAGAACACAGTGACAAAACGCTGTGAAAATATTGGTCAAAGAATACTCTGTCAGTTTCCTCTTGATTTTCAAATTTATGTTCATTAGTGAGCCCTTATTCCATTAAGTGTTCAGTCCTGTTTTAATCCTTCTGTTGACGATTATAGACATTAACAAGGTATGCAAAATACACATAACAGATGTATTTCAGGCTGTATCAAGAAAAAGAAAAGATAAAATATAATTTATTTTAATTGCACCTTATCATAAATCAAATGAAAGTAAAATTGTCACAAACAGATTATTAAAAAAAATATTAGTTGCAACAAAATGAGATAAGATCAGCTGGTTATACATTATTATCCTATGCATCTAAAGTTTTCTTGAATGATAACACTGTCATTTAAATGGTACACTTTGAGAAGGAAAGTGGTTGAAGGTAAAAGAATAAAAGCAACCAAGAAAATGCTATTGGACAAGTAGCACATTCTTAATTTTTAGAATTATGTGGAATAAAGAAAATGACAGTCAGAAACTCATTATTTGAAGGCAACATACTGTGACCCTGACCCATTCCTATGTTGCAGACTTTCTGTCTTCATTATGTACCATCTGCTTATGGAAAGAAGAGTTGGGGACTCACTGTGACATTGCATGGACATATTTTTATTCAGTCAGTCAACAAATGTCCAAAAATATTCATCTAATGCAAAAGGAATTCAGATGTCAATAAACACAATAACAAAAGCTGTAAAATGTACACACATGAATGTAATAAACCAGCACCACCACAGATCAAGTCCCTTCTTAATTATGAGCAGGCACTTTGAATATGAAAACATATTATAAACAGTGCATGAAACAGAGTGTAAAATAACAAATTTCAAAGTTAATTTTAAGCAGCAATTAACCATCACCTGGGAGACAGCCATAAAATTAAATTGAAACCTGATCAAGGCAGCTAAAAAATTATATTAAAACAGCCTATTTTCTTGGAAACTATAATTATGGTACATGATAGATGAAATGGATTTCTGCAGCCTTTAAAGTACTATAAAGAACTAAACAATGTTCTGCTGACATGGCCACCACCAGGGTTTTCTCCATAGGGAAGCAGCAAGAAATTCTGCTTACCAACTTTTAAGCTCTTGAATACTATTATTACTGATTGCCTTAGAGTACCTGTCCTGAAAAAAAAAAACTAATTTTGTTGTATTAATATTTGATATATTTCTTTCTTTTGATTTTTTCCGATAATCTGGGGGGGGGGCAGATGCTGAGCTTTCCCTCCCTTGCTGGTGTCCATGCATACTGAAATTAATTTCCTGGGGAGAGTTGCATTTTGAATGCATTTTGGTTTTCATTCTTTATATATTCTAGAAATAAGAGGATTCACAAATTAAGGAAAGTCTTCTACTTGGCCACTTAAGTCTAGGAGTAAATCTCCAATTTTTTTTAGCCTGTTAAGTTATGTTGAACTTTTCTGTAGGTTTTATGTGACAGTAACATGTTCACAATCATGCACTGCACCTTAAAGCAGAGTAGTATCTATATTTTACCTACACAGTGTATTTACGAGTTCCACGTGATTCTCAGAATAAAGAGCAATTAATTTAATTCTATAGTAACAAATAAACAGATATCCATGAAGTTGGAACTAAAGATCTAAATATGGTTTATATGAGCTTCAGGCTTCATAGGGTTAACAGGTTTGTTTCGTGCCTGATCTGTTTCTCACGCATTATGAAAGGGATGTATTCTTGAAAATTTCTTCCTTTTATGAAAGTCCATATCATGAACCCTTGTTCTTAACTGATTCTCATGTTACAATAGAGATATGTCCTGTGGAAAATTTTAATCGACAGTTGTAATAACATATTTTGCTCATTAGAAATAACAGTAAATAAACACGTATCTTAAATGATAATGCACAATCTAAAATATGATGGCAATAGGAACCACACTACCGGCTATCCCTTCACATCACTGATGCATGTGCATATGCAATATGAATTTCTTAACAAATAATCAAACCTTAAAAAGAGAGTCTGGACTGAATTTCTTGTATATTTGCATTTTGAGTTTAAATTTTTTTCTTAATATTTCTGGAAAATTTCCATAAGGGTGAATTTATGGTCTGTGCCCTGAAATTTATGGTTCTCTTTCAGGATTTCCATAAGAACAAAATCCCATAACCCAAATATTCGCAACTCAAGGGCAAACTATCTGCATTTACAAATGTAATCTTCGTTATGCATTTAGATATTTCATTGTAGCACTAATTGTATTTATATGCTTTAAGACATAAGAATTAACTCTATCTTTCATATAGCTGGTTACCAAAACCAGCACATTCCATCATTATTCTAGGGGTATAAATCTGGTAGTAAAATATTACACATAACAGAACAATTCTAGAGGAAAACTAATTTAACTGCATATCTCACTCTATACATAAAATGTTCTGCAACAGGTAGTGAAAGCACTAAAATTATACAATGTGTGGTTACCATAACAAAGTACCAAGAATTTTAAGAATGTAAATTATGTGTTAGGACATAAATGAGCAGGAGCCTCCTAGCTAACAGGAATGGCTTTCTCTAGAATCAGATAGCCTATAGCAAATAGGGTTCTGTATTAATATTTTCAGCTCACTACTGATTTCAACTGGCCATATTTCCACAAACTCTATCCACATGCTCTTTTTGTTTAGCACATGAACTGCTGTAAAATGAATGAATGGGATGGACATGGCTTCATTCCAATGGCAATCATAAGATGATACCACAGATGACTAGTGGAAGAAATATCACACACAGTCTAAAGGCTCTTTATACTAAATCTGACTTTGCTACAATTGAAAGTTTAGAAGGAATGTTAAATCTTCCATAACAGAAGGGTTGACAGTGAGAAAGCATGTGGTGCTGATTGGCCAGTCATGTTCTTTCCTGACCATCCAGATGAAATCTAAATCTGAAACTCTTTCATGAATCAGTACCCAAAGAAACTGAAAATTTCAGGAAAGTGCCATGGTTTTTAATTCATGGGTTCCCTGTATTCATAATAACGTTTATGTATTTTCAAGCATCTGAACGTAAGTCAGAGAAAAATTACTACAATGACTGGAACCTGCAAATTAATCCACAGAAAAATTAGTGTCCTCAGGATGAACTGCTGGGACCATTAATCAATCAGCAACTGAAATTGTAGTATTTAATAACTGTACAAGAAATATGGCTTTAAACACAGCTATCAATTAATAATTAGGTAGAATTGGCACTGTATATTTTTAAATGTAATACACAAGAATGCAATCTTAATACAAACCAAAAGATGTCACCCTACCTATATAAATCTGCTATGATAAGTAACCAATGTATTTTAGTTAGGAATACAGCATTTGAGTGTACAAAATGTTTATCTCCTGCTGCCACTGGCAAAAGCATAGGGCCATTTTTATCATTCACATACAGTACTATACTTGACACAGTTTATAATGTTTAATAGCATCCAATAAAGTCACTTAAGCAATTTTATAAAAAGAAAGGTGGGGAAGGATCCTTTGAATTTTACCTTAATATATAAAACAGAGTTGCATTTTTATTTTAAATTAACTGCAAATTTGTTTTTCTTCCTGAATAAGTGATCAAGGCAGTTAGAAAGTAGCTGTAGCAATCAGAGGGTGTCAAATCACCCTGGTCTAGAAGACCATCATCCATAGCCTGAACAAACAAACAAGAAACCTCAACTTCTCTCAACCTGCAGGTTAGTGTATTATCTGTAACACATGTCTAAAACTGACCTGCTCAGTTCTATGGATATTTGAGGAAAACCATCTTCTCTTTTATCTTTTTCTCGTCCTACTTTCTCTCCTATTTACTCCTTTCCATATCCCCTCACCCCAGCCAGCACTTTCCATCCCAGTTTCACACTATTTTATACATCCAGTCATCAGCTCCCTGAAGACAGAGGCAGTAAGGCTCTCTAATGTGAAGGCAATACAGCCTGACTATACACAGTTCCATCACCCAGAAACAGAATTCACATAAGTATATATTTCACTGCATTTTATAACATATACTTCAGATCTCATGTTAGCCATATGATTTATTTTTAGTGTTATGTGAATTTAATGCCATAGCTAAGATGCATGAGTTATATCACACAATGTGCAAATTATTCACTTTAATTATACACAGAATTAATTACTTTCTAAAATCTTGCAATGCAGATGCAATAAGTAAATACAGAAACTATATAAAAACTACACACATGCATGAATGTTAAAAGTTTAAATGGATAGAAAATTGTCAAAATTAGTACTTATGTTAACGAATAGCATAACTTTCAAAGCCCTCCAAATATAAGTGGCTTTCCTCTTTGGTGACAACAGCTACTTTACCAATTAGCAGAGCAATGACTCTCTTTCCCCATGCATGAATTATAAATTAGTTTCAATGTTTAAAGAAAGTATAAATCTTATTTTAAAGTCTTATGTGCAACTATTTATTAACTTAAAAGTTTAAAAATTTAAATTTAAAGTCATGTGTTTTGGCCAATATGGCCATCATCAGGTGTTAGAATATGTCTAATGGGGAAACTGCTGCTTTCTGTTGTTGCTGCTATTACATGTGTAGGTTTCTCAGATGCGCACGTGTGTTGTAGTTAGAACATTGTGCTTCTTCCTGCTGAGTTCTTCACTGCATGTCCCATTCTTGAATGCACACAGTGAACTCACATGCTCATTCGAGGGACCTACACATGTAACAGCAGCAACACACAATGCAACAGTTCCCCATTAGATATATTAGATATATGGTCATATTGGCTGAAACATGTTGTGATTTTTAAATTTAAATTTAAAATTTAAAACTTAACAATTTTAAACTTTTAAGTTAATAAATAGTTGCACATAAGACTGTAAAATAAGATTTATAATATGGAAAAGTGCAACAGGATACTACAACACAGTTTAAACATATGTCAGCTCCTATATTTTATTCATATGCTTATGTTTAATGGTACATTAGGAAAACATTGAAATGATAGTATGTTTTACGAAACATAGACCCTGTAAATGTTCTTGACATTTATAACAGAGTATTATTTATTCTACAAAATAATTTCAGTCAAAACTACTTCATGGAGCTAATTAATAAACTTCTGCATAAATGCACATTAAAATCAAAATAATTCCAACAGAGCATGTACACTGCAAGGAGGGGAAATATAGAAAATCATGTTGAATATTCTTCTTACAGAACATGGAAAATTAAGGTATATGGAAATTATGCCTAAGCGTTAAGTTTTCAAGTAATCTGAGAGTGTGACTTCACATTTTCGAGACCTTCAAATTGGATAAAGGTGAACAGCTAACAATATGTAAAATCATGTTTCTTTTATAGAATTTGAAATAAACTGTAGGCTGACATCTTTCACACTATTTTCTCATTTATGAAAAATGACTCATTATAACAAAGAAGTTGAAAAAGTCTTGCTTGCAGAAGTTTTTAAAACTCTCTTTAGAACACGTTTTAGCCCCATAAATAAGAGAGGTGGTTATATTATGGAATTATGTGGATCTTAATGAGGTACAACAGCTATGAATATGTAGATATCTTAAAAGTTTCATTGGATTGTAACAAGTTCCTCTATTAAATTTAATCTAAAAGTCTTTCAAGCAGATCATGCCTAATATGTGCATATGAATGGCAAGATGCACTGCATGGTACCATGTGTGTTTGTTTATGTAAAAGGACACAAAAGGATTCACAGTTAGGTAGCAAAGTCACTGATACATTGAAGAATGTGATTTCAGATAAGGATGCCCAAGGTCTGAGACAGCTTCTGCTGCAAGTTTTTTTTTTTATGAATAATTACCTTTCAGTGAAGATACCGCAGAGTTTACAGGATTTTCTGCCAAAAATTAATTTTTAATTACAACTGTTTTAAATTGGGCTAAGAAAGTAATATTGACAACATACTTGATAAAGACTGTTGAAAAAATTAATTACATGAATAACAAAATAATTTTGATGAAAATTATTTATCAGAAATTTGTAGATTCCATTACACAGTATTGATTCATAAAGCAAAATAAAGAGAATGATGAAGATGAAGCACTACAAATTGTCTTCACCTGAGAGAACTGTCATTTCTAGGATAAATATTACAAAATAACAAGAATTTCCTGACAAACAAACTAAATTAAGAATGTGTCTTTACTTTTGGTATACAGGTTAAAAAATAATATGTATAAAATATGACAATTAATAAACAAATATAATAGACTGTTAAGTAAATGTGAAATTGTACCAGCCATTAAAGGATGCCTAATAAATTGTGAATATAATGAAAAATAATCGAGGTGCTTCCAGCAGGAAACTGTTTTTCTGTAGTTGTGTATATTCTAAATTCTGGAAGTCTAAAATATTTTAATTTATTTTAGAAATCTGTTAATTAGGGTATAATATTTAAAAATGTAATTCTTAAGAATTATACTTCCAGCACTTTTATTCTGTAGGAATTTCAAAACTTGTTGTTTCTGTGACATTTGATGGTAACTTCTTACAGAATTAATAAGCACATAAACTGCCGAAACTATTAGCACACAAACACACACACAATATATATATAGGATCTTGCCAAATACAACAGGAATCCATGGGGGTTTCCCATGTATGTTATGATATATATAAGCTGTGTACTCTGTGTGTCTGTCACTATGCATATATGTATATTGTGAGAGCATGCGGATAACATGTATAGAGTGGAAAACGAAAAACCCAAAATAAATAAAATGAGCGATAGAGCGAGCGTAATTGTTAGTAACTGGTTTACCTCATGGCTACGCTCACAACGTGCTAGGTGGAATTTTCACAGGTAGAATTTGCGCTTCCTGCAACGACATAAAGCGAATCAAGCTTTGGATTGATGGGTCAAGAAGAAGCAATATCCATTATTATATTTAAAGTTATATATGTTATTTTGAAAGCATATTAAAGAAATCAATTTAAGAAATAAATTCCACAGGCAATATTAATTGTTTCTGAAATAAAACTCTCTTAAAAACTTAATTAAATAGTATGCAGGTTAATCTTCTTGAAATATTATTTGTGTGCATTTGAACACTGAAATGAATTGTTAACAATTTTTGTAAATATCTTTGATCAAAAATTTTGAAATTTTGAACAACTCTTATATTATGACATGGTTCTTAATTCTGTGGGAACTGTGCTATATCACATATACAGATGGTTAAGGCTGAGATCTTATAACTGACTCTTTAACCGAAAGCATATTATATGACTAAAACATGTCTCTCTCTCTCTCTCTCTTTCTATGTGGAGGTTATATGTGAATAAATAGTAATGTTATTTTCCTTGGGAAATACATTTCTGTCAAATAACAAATTCTCAGTTAATTATCACTATCATCTTTCCTACAATGGATAAGATACACTAGTTTTCAACAGTAATATTTTCTGCTCCTGATCTTTGACGAATACACTGTAAAAATTTGACTGAGGATAATAATGTCATTGTTTGAATAACGGTGTATAACACAAAGTTTTAGTCTTCCTGTTGCAGTTTCTCATATACAGGTAATATGTTCATAATTTATCTCAATGTATATTACCTCTACTTTCCTGTCTGAAGATATAGAGCAATGCATACTACTAAAAATAAAGTAGCCTTTTGTCTTTAGGAACTGTTACCTGCTACTGTAATATTCCAACTGTCTTCGTCTACTATGGTATTTGGTTCTGATCTCAAGACATTTTATTAGAGAGTTATCTTGTAGTCTATTCTGTAGGGTTCATTAATAATTAATCTTGTGATATTTAATCTCATGCACTAGGTAAGCACAAAAACCTCGAAAGTTTTCATTATATGTGGATAGGAAATGTGTACTGCCCACTGCATACTGAGCTTCGGCCTATTTTAATTTTTTGAAATTTCTAAAAACAATTTTCAACCAGAATTCTAGTATTAAGTTATCAGAATATGGCACTTTAAAATTTCTTTGAACATTCTATGTAGAATCTCTATGCATACATCAATTAAGAATGCAAATCAAAGATTTAGTTAAGCATATTAATTTGTTTTACTTCATACAAACCCTTGTAAATAAATGAGGAAATGTAATTTAGTACACTGAAATATTTGCAGTGAAAGGGTTTTTAAAAGAACAGACTTACAATCTGAAATATTATAAAGAGTTACAACATAACTGAACAAAATATTACAGAGGAAAAAAGAAGTCATAATGTAACTCCTATAAGTAAAACTGTGATAAAACCTGTGAAGTTAGGAGACAGGACATAAAACAAGAAGTAGAAGTGACCAAGGTTTCAAGTGTAACTCTTACTGATGTGTGAAGTGGGGATGATAGGATGATGGTTGCAATTCCTTACACAGAACAGTTACCATGCAGCTTTTCTCAGCACAATGCAAACAGATTACAATGGAATGGTACAAACTGTCTATTCTACAACTTGATAAATAGCACTTATGGCAGTATAGAATCTGTCTGTCTGCATCACTGACTTAAATGTACACAGGCTTTATTATCATGCGTTCTACAAAACACATATGTGTGGGATGATCAAATTCATGGACAAACTGTGACAGCCAAGATCCATATTGAACCAAGTTATGTGCTATAGTACAGTCCTAATGTATGCCTGAAGTTAAAATTGAAATTTAATAGATTATTGGCATTTTATTAATTATTGTTTGGTAAGATTAATTTATTTGTACTATTTCCTATCCATTTACTGTATCTTATGTACACATGTATCATTTATTGTGCATGCACATGTTCAGAGGCTTGTTTCAGTAGTCAGAATGCTGGAGTAGTACATTACTGAAGAGCAGCATTCTGTTGTGAGTTTCTGTGGGCAAAAGGATTCAGTGCAAAGGATATTCATAAAGAAATACTTCTTGTTTATGGTGGGAAGTGTTTGTCATATAAAACGGTTCACTACTGGTTCAAGAAATTACCACCTTAGTGGCAAACGTTTCGGTCATGATGAAGAGGTTAAAACGGATGTGCAGAAGTGCCTGAGACAACAGACAAAAGACTTCTATGCTGTGGGTTTCGATGCACTGGTAAAATGATGAGACAAGTATATCAATGATGGTAGAGGATATGCCAAGAAATAAATGTTTTCTTCCAGGTTCAAAGAGCACATGTTTTACATATATTCATTTATGACCTATTTACTGACTGTCCCTCATAGCATTCATTAACATCTTCATAGAAATTAGGATTTGAAATGTATTCTCCATGCTCCTTTCACTTTGCAAGGAATTAAAATTTGAAATATTGAAATGAGGAAGAAATATATTGAAAAACTCATAAACCAAACAACTAAACACATGGAATTAGTGGATCTGAAGATTCATGCATCAACCGTGTGAGTCCACAACTGGATTGAGAAGCTTAATTTTACTCATGTGTTATGAGTATCCACCTTAATACCTGTCAGCCATACAGCGTTTTAATAGTCCCTATCTACAAGGTTTCTCTATTATTTCTGTGTAGTTTTTAATTAATTCTTACAACACACCCTACATACATGACTCTCCTCAATTTATTTAACAACACCAAATGGTGATTATAACTAGATGGTTCAATGATTCAAGGATAGTAAAAATCATAATATATAAATTTAATGTCCTCTTCAACCTATTCACTCACATTGGTCCCATATATTTGTAAAGAAAGCAGATATTTTAACTCATTTCATGCGGAAGCAAAGAAATTGAGAATTGGAGCCAGTATGTGAAAGTGACACTTCCTCCTCTATATATTTTGTGATCTACTGAAATGTCAAGAAACAAATTAAATATCCAAAGCGTGTCACTAGCAAAACAGGAAGAAAACATGAATAGTTTAAATGCTAAAACCAGGTATGGTAATATATGCAACAGTGTTTTCAAACACTTGGCCAGGAAAGAGTTACATGCAGAATTTGGAACTACAATCTCAGAACAATTAACTTACAAAGAGACAGATTTCATGGAACAGATTCATTTTTGAGAAGCTGATAGTCACTCAGCTAGTCAAGAAACGACTTGCCTCTTGTGGAGAACTTGAAGGTTCATTACTATACATAAATGAAGCTGCCACTGGTCCCTATCCAAAGTCATTTTCATCCAGTCCAGACATTTATACACTATTCCTTTAAGATAAATTTTATTATTGGTTCTATCAACACAGTTATTTGTATTAAGGCATGTAGATCCATTGCTAGGCTAACCATGAAGTAAGCAACTAGAGAACTGGCATTGGTAAGCAACATCTCCACCAACAAACATGCTTCCAAGGCAAAAATTGCACTGCAAAAGAGGAACAGTGTTTTCTATGGGGTCCATGCCAATACGTTATATGTGAGGGCCAGCAGCAATTTAGCAGTCAGTCAGTCAGTTGGGTGGAGATTTGAGTTGGTTGGCAAGTTAATCTGTCAGTTAGATAAACCCTGGGGTTCCGTTATTGTGAGCTGATGCTGTGAGAAGCTGGTAGCTGAGACCAGAGACAGTTCGGGAACACAGAGGAAGGGAAAATTCCACTGTTGGAAACCGCTACTGAGCAACAGCTTGTGAAGAGTTGACCTGGTATTTCCTATATTGATCAGTGAAGTGTGTAGAGCAGTGAGACCATAATCCTTACTTGTCATTATGAGTTGCAGGAGTTCAGTAAATCAGATTACCAAACTAAACTCCATCTACAGTCACTAAAATCGTGACAGTATAGATTACCATACACTATAATTTTACTACATTTTTCGGTCTTTCAGCCATTATCAGTTATTAATACAATTTACAATCACTTTCAGCTCATCTGCTGTTCTTCCCCACATTGACCAATGGTTTTATTTGAAAGTAATTTTTCTGTTGTTATATACTAGTGTGATGCCTTTTGTAGTCTCTTTGTTCAGATTCATGTAAATAAAAATATTTAAACTTTAATGTTAAGATGTCAAATTGGGTGTATTATTTTTAGCACCATGTAATTTATGGGTGTTGCACAATATGGTTTTTATTCTGCATCTTGCTAGTTGTTATGGGGTTTAGTTCTTCCTTTTTCTGTATGATGTGAAATATGAATTTATTACCAGTGTGTGTATTTTAGGAGCTATATGTTGGGGTGTAGATATAATTTTTTTCTTGCCATATATTGGTGCTTTTCTTTTCTGTTGTACACTCCACTGTCATCTGCAGGTCTGCAGGTGTTCTTTGTTGTGTTGCATTATAGGCCGATTTCTTCTGATAATTTGCTTGTTCTGATAGCCCTGACTTTAATTATAAATTTATCATTAATATATATGTATTGTTGCATATGTAAAATATTATTATTGCTCGTTACTCTTACCTTCTTATTTGGGTTGTTTTACCTGTGGCTAGCAGCCATCTGGTTCGGTACTGTGGGTATTTGTAGCAGTGTGTTTTGCTGTGATGATCTGAATAGCATTGCTCTCTTGTGGCATTGTATGCACTATAGTTGGTGCTACTTTTTTGTATATTTAATTTATTTTATACTTATTTAACATGAGATGCTCAGTTTGACATCTTAATATTTTTAATTATATTAATTTTAACAAAAAGATTACACAGGACATTGACTTAGTATACAACAACTTAAAAATTATTCCCAAATAAAAACATTGGCCCATGTATGGAAGAACAGCAGATGAACTGAAGGTAAATGTAAATTGTGTTAATAACTGATGCCTGAGAAGCTGAAACATTTAGTAGAATTTTAGTATATGGTACATCTGTACAAACAGTTGTGCTGACAGAGCCGAGCAATAAAAACTGCCTCACATAAAATAGGAGGCTGTAATAAAATATCCTTTAAGATATATTTTAACAGTATTCTATCTATATTCTGGCCTCTCAACTGGTGTCTTCCCTTAAGGATTTCTAACTAAAATATTATATCGATATCATAGCCCTCCAAATTTCAGAACATTTTCATATAAAAGATCACAATCTCTTTTTACCCCCCTTTCCCAAAATATGAATACAGAGCAAGAAACTACTGAAATACCACACAAATATGTCAGTTAAGTAGTATATTCATTTAAAAATTTAGATAATTACTGAGCCTGAGAACTAATCCATTAAGGCCTGTAGGGGACATGGATGAAAGGCACCACAAATTCTTTGATGAAGATGTTGGTCTAGTTTGATATAAGTGATAGCTTAATTTTTCAGAAAAATGTATTCCTTGCGAAAGTGTTATTGCAATGTATTCTATAGGATTCTGTGCTTATGGTTGTGTGAAAAATGTTGGTTTTCTTTCTCTGTTTGTTGCTATCAAGTTTGAAACCTTCAATAAAATATATGTATTATTTAGAAAACCTCAACAGACAGTGTACTTACTCCCTGTTATCCACATGAAGATTGTTTAAAAGTTTAGTTCTGTAACATTTAAACCAGTAGTTCCTTCCTCATAGGAAACACAGTGCTCACATTATGACAATCAAGAGAAGAATAGCTGTTTAACATGAGAATCACACAAAACACCTAAATACACTGCAGGAAAAATGAAGACGTTTTTAATGTTAAAAGAAGTATTACACACAGTAACTACTATGCTTTAAGTGGCTGGTTCTTTGCGCATCAGTTAGTGAAGGTTTATACCACAATACGTACTTGAGAAATAAGCTTTTGTCACATTCTGTGATGTGTATCTGACAGTTAAGTTCATGGTGTCCTTCAGCTCTATGAACTACAAATGGGATATTGCAAGTGAATGAGGTAAAGATCTACTTCTTCCCACCTCCTGACACTATATACTACTACAGTGCATAAAGTACCAAAATCATTTGTGACACTAAGACTGACAGCAATGCAATGAATGTGTGCTGACTTCCTCCACTTCCTTCCAAATTTTAAGACAATTAAATGTATACAGTAATAAAAACACAAACTCTGAGATATAAAAAATAATAAATTTTAAAAATTATTTGCAATAAATAGCTCATATAACAGAGCAAATTATGGGTACCAAGAAAAAACTAAAAAATACAAATTGCTTTCATTTTTCAATGTGCAGGTTTTGCAGTATGTGCCAGTCACCATCAGGCATAAACTCATTATTTAGTTGCTTATTGTGTCTTCTAGCTTATGACACTAATTAGTCTGTTAGGTGGAGACTAACCTATCAGATTACACAGTAGGACACCCCAGATGATCACAGTATGAATAATCAGCATGCTAGTAGGGAATTTATCTAATCTATGTCGGTTTTTTTTTATTCTTCACAACCTCCTTACGATTTATGATGACAACTAGGGCATGTAGGAAGAGGTGTGTGAAGAAGCAATCCTCACGTTTTTTCATGTATTGTAACATGTAGACCCATTGCTGGGCAACGGCCGATAGATAAAAAAATATGCAAGAGCCGTTACTGAGTAATGGCTACACGGACAAATATGTTCCCATGGAAACGATTGAACTCCAAAAATGAGGAGCTGTGTTTTCCGCGAGGTCCGTGCTGATATGTTATAAGCAGGACAAGTTGGTAGGTGCAGTTAGAGTTTTACAAAAGCGAAGCAAAGCCTGTTCATAAGAGACAAAACCGTCCTCTCGTCAGAAAGGATGTTCCATAAGGACTATGACCGCAAAGGTTCAGCTGGAAAAAAAATCTCTGGTTGTGATCATCAAGGGGCTTAGCGCCAAGCCGATATGACTGGCAGTAAACCGCCAGTCGTAAAGACTTGGACTTTGGCTGCAGTTAGTCAGTCAGTGAAGAGAAGAATAGAATGTCGGTGTGAGATGGCCACCAGCCTGAGAGTTTATCAGCTGGAACAATGAGAGGGTTGTGGATATTTGCCAGATAGTAAGGATGTTAGTAGAGAACATTGTTAGGATCCGTTACAATGAAATGGGTAGAGAAGATAAAAACAAATTTCATGTGTGTTGCAGTTACAGTGATCTTCAGAGTGTGTACATCAGTGAGGCTGTTACAGTTAATCGTAGTTATGAGTTGTATAAGTGGTCAGTAAATCCAATCACCAATCCAAATCCCGTCTATGGACACTTGTACACGTGACAGATGGTGTCAGAAAGGATGGGGCTGGAAACTACATTGAATAATTATATCGCCACACTATGGAGATGGAACAAATGATGGCACACCTGCTGGCTGAAATAAGAACTAACCAAGTCAAGGCAGGCGCCAATCAAAAAAAAAAAAAAAAAAAGACGAAATAATGGCAAGGCTGGAAGCCAAGTTAAATGCCCATCACAAAAGGATGATGGGCAGATTGGACTCTCAGCTAGAGACAATAGAGGTCTCTTTAGAAAAGATGGAGGTCACGGATTTGGAGGCAAATCCAGATGAACAGAGTCCAAGGCGGTGCATGAGGAAATCCCTAAAGAAGAGGTCATGGTGAAAACAGTCATAGCATTGAAGAAGTGGCATGAGGGCTCGCATCTAGTTGTAATGCTTCATGATCATCCAAAGAAATGGACTCAGGGTGAAGGTGGGTCCCAGAAGAAGTTGACTGCCACCTGCAGGATGACCAGTTGTGCCATTCCTGCACATGGCGTAAGGGACACTACTGTCATGGAGAAGTCAAGGACAAGGCTGTGCCAAGAACCCAGAAAGAACGGACATTTGGGAAGAGACATCGGTTGAAACTGATAGTCATCAATGGCATAAGGAACAGAGGTCAAAGACAGCAGCTACATCTGAGGAAATAGAGGACAAATGGCAGCAGCATCAGAGGATGAAGCAGGAGACAGGAGCTCTGTCTGGGAAGTGTGAAGACATTACATGAGGCCCTCAGACAAACTCTTGGGTTGGAGGTCCTGAAGCAAGCAGTCTGGATTTCCAGCGGGTTGCGGAAAGTGAGTGACTGGACACTATGGAATGGTCGGCCCCCTCCGAAACGAAAGAAGCCACTAACAGCAGACTAAGAGCAATGGATGTAGGAGCATTGACCATTCTCAGAACTTCTGCCTGCAACAGACTGGAGGAAGAAAGGGTGGTACACCTGGACCAGCTTGCACCTCATTAGGGAGCCTTTTGGGAGGAGCAGCCTTAAGGAGGGAGCAGCAGGAGCAGTCAGAAATTAACCACCATGAGAACCGAGCCACAGGGAAGGAAGAAGATACCGATAATGTGCATCACAAACAGAGCCCTTGGAAAAGTAGAAATGGCGGTACAGAGGGAGCAGTTTAGCATGTTGACCCATTGCTGGGCGACGACCATGAGATAAGCAAATATACAGGATCCCTTGCTCAGTAAGGGCTTTCAAAACAAACATGTTCCCATGAAGACGATTGAAATATAAGAGAATCTGTGTTTTTATGCTGTTCAATGTTATAAGTGGGAGAAGTCTGGAGCTGCCATTAGTCAGTCAGTGATGAGAAGAGTAGAAGGCTGGTGTGAGATGTCCGAACAGCCTTGGAGTCAGTTGGAATAATGAGCAATCATCACAAACGTTTAGATATTATTTTGCTAGTCTTGGTTTTCTCTCGACACTATATCCACAGAAACGGTCACCACTTTCTGCAGCCACATAACTCGTATTCATTTATTTTGTAATGATTTTCTGTTGCATGGTGACTAGCTACTTGAAGTATGTGGCTTCAGCTTTTGGACTTTGCATGGTAACCAGGTACTTTATATTGATACTGTTTGAAAAGCCCCTCCAAATACACCACATCAATCTACAGACCTTTCTTTATTTTTCCACATAATCGCCACCTCTTTGTACACATTTCTCCCAGCGTTCTGGGAGCTTGAAAATTCCCCTTCTGTAAAATTCCATTCCAGCCATCCGAAGACGCTGACGCACTGCTTTCTGAATTGCCTCCCTTGTCTCAAAACGTTGTCCACGCAGCTGATCCTTCACAAATCCGGAAAAAATGGTTGTCGGAGGGTGCCAGATCAGGGCTATAGGAGGGGTGTGGAAGAACTTCCCACCCCATCTTTGCAATTGCTTTCAATGTGAGGCGAGCGGTGTGGGGGCAAGCGTCGTCATGCAGGATGATGATCTTTTGTCCCGGACGTTTATCGCGCAATGCACAATGGAGCTTGTACAGCGTCTGGACATAACTAGCAGCATTGATGGTTTGCCGAGGCTCCAGGAATTCGGCCAGAACAAAGCTCTCTGCATCCCAGAAGACTGTGCCCATAACCTTCACAGCTGATGGCACTGTCTTTGCCTTCTTTTTTGATGGAGAATGCAAATGGTGCCATTCCATACTCTGACATTTCGTTTCAGGCTCGAAATGGTGAAACCAGGTTTCGTCACCTGTCACAATACAAAGCAAAAAATCATCACCTTCGTGTCGATATCTCTGCAGTAGTTCTGAGGTGATGGCTTTTTGCTGACCTTTGTGGTCTTTGGTCAATAACCACGGGACCCAACGAGCACAAAATTTCCTATAGCCCAAGCTTTCAATCATCCCCTGTACTGCACTGTGCCCTATTCCAAGTTTTCGGGCTATTGTGTCCACAGTCACACGCCTGTCATCTTGAATGATCTCATCCACTCTTTCCTTGTTGCGTTCAGTTGAGGCTGTTCGAGGACGACCACTCCGAGGCTCATCTTCGATGGTGGTGTTCCCATCTTTAAAATGTTTCACCCATCTTTGAACACTGCCCGCACCCATGCGCACACACTTCCATAAGCATGCTGAAGTCTCTGGCGAATTTCTGCAGCAGGGATTTCCTCTTTCACAAGAAATTCGATGACAGCACGCTGGCTAAATGACATATGGTTGTCGGCCATTTTGTTAGGAGTGATACTGATCACGTGATGCAAGCTATTGACGTCACAAGACACTCAAGGTTAACACAACATCTGGTTCCACTTACCACCATACTCCCTTTCGTCTGCTGTTCCTATGTTGCATGCAAAAAAAGTTGCTCATGACCTTCGGTACGACCGACATATATTTCATGACTGAAATAGAGGTTGTTTCTCTTCCCCTCTCTTTTGCTCAGTTTCCATTTCAGTGTCCTGATGAGTATAAATCATTATTACATTCCTTTTATTACACACTGCCACTGCCCCAGAGTGCTGGGCAATTGTGTTTCCCTTTATCAATTTGGAATTTTTGGTGGCTCTGGAAACACTGTTTCTGTCCACTTTCTGAACCTCAACAAAAACAATGCCCTTGTGTTTAGCAGCCTGGTCAGAACTGTTGAGTTGTAAGGATTACCCAGCCAGTCTACATGGCCTTCTTGTAGTAAGGGCTTCACCAAATATACAAGAACAAATAATGTTTTGTTTATCTTATGTGTTAATGTGAGACAACTGAAAAGATCTTCCTCTGCGTGTACACACCACTGAGAGACCATAGACATCCTGAACTGGATTTGTATAATTCAGTAGACTTTCTTGTCATATTTAGCTGATTTTAGATGTAAAATTTGGAAGTAAAAATTTCTCTCCACACTGTATGGGGTTTGTTCACTGAAATGTTCTATCCAAGGAGAAACAAGTTCTGGAAATTACAGGGGACTGAATTACAGAATTTCGCAGAACTTACATAATTTGTCTTCATTTTCATTTGATAAATGTAAAACTTTCACTGTTTGTTTGAACCTAGTCCTCGGTATGATCACCATAGCTTGGAATTGACAGATTTCTCTTTCTTGCAAAATATATCTGGAGAGTGAGCTTCTGAGTGATCCCCATTAAAAGAAAGAAATCATGTACAACATAAATTCCATGTTCTGACACTAGTGTCCACTGCTTTATAAGGGATCTAAATAAAAGAAGTATGCCTCTACAATTCATAAATTCTGCTTCATAATAAATGGTTTCCACAATGATTTCACTAAATCTTAACTCAAAAGACACATAATCACAAACACAGTTTCTAGGATGTTTTCCACATGATAATGAGGTACATAATTACCGGAAAATAATTTATGTTCTCCATGATAATTATGTACGCCTTCCAAATAAAGTGTTGCTATAGTCACTGTTGCCAGGAGAATGACCTTGGCCTTTCTCCTTCATGACAATTTCTCTTCATCTACAAGAGCATCAGCAGCTGTAATGTCATCTTCATATTCATCAGTTTCTTCACTACTGTCATTCTCACCACTGTCCCTAATTATGCATTTATCTGAGCCATTTAGGATGTCAAAAACTTTTTCCTTACTCTGACATTTAATTACAGGTGAAAGGAAATTTAAAATGTACACAATCAACATGAACACAAAGTTCAAGTTATAGTATGGAAATACAATACTACTAAATATTTTGATATACCAGTAAATATTTGATCAGGAACATTGAAATTACATGTAAATGATCTTGCAAAGAACCCTGAGATGGCAGGCAAAATATGTGATGGTACATAAATGCCTAAGCAGTCACTGAAAGCCAAAATATTATCACTCTTAGAAGCCTAAAACTAGGGCATACTCTTAGCCAAGAACAAAGCATCCATTCCTGTACTAATTTTAAAGCAATGTATTTTGTCTGTAAGCCTATGTATTAGCTGTTGCTAATTGTTGTAATTTTCTTTTTACTCATGACCATTACATATATTAGTAATATAAACAAAGAATGTATGAAATAGGTATATTATACTCGTAGATATATCCACAGAAAGAGCAAAGATTTCTCTACAAAACTACATCATTAGATTCCCAAGTAAACAGTAGAGACATGCTAACATGGAAGATTAATGGAGATGCTACATAGGTTAGTACCTCTTACTGATATTAATGACATAGGGGGCAAGTCAGTAAGTAAGGTATACTTAAGTTGGAGTCAAAGGGTTAATTAATCAATATAATTGATGGGTGGTCTGTTGAAAAAGAGGAAATCCACTTGCTGAGAGACATATATTTATTAATTATGTACTATTCTCAAATTTATTTGGCACTAGTGTCAACAACAAGGTGAAAATACAGGTTTCTAAAAGGAAGGATGGAGAAAGCTCCAAGGAAATGAGCTCAGCTTTGTGTGTTATAAATTCAGATTGCATAATATGAAGATAAAACTAGGCTCATATAGTTAAAGAACCAATGCTCTTGTTACTTGTGATGATTGTACATTACCTTCTTTAAACACTTAGAGACAGTATCTGATTCAGATGTAACTTACGTTTAACAAAGCAAATAATACTTAAACTAGACTGATCTTCATATGAAGCATTGCAGCCAATTGCATGCAAGTATACTCACCTCTGCGGTTCGCTGCAGGCTGCTGATTCTAAACGATAATGCCTATCTGCTTCTGTTTCAGACATACGAATGTCTTCAGAGCCACTTGGACTCATGTGGCGGGCCGAGTGGTGTTCCAGTTGACGGATGAGATCTTCCAAGTTGCGGATACGAATTGGGCCACACGATGGAGGTACCTCATCATCTTCATCTTCCTCTTGCTGAGCACCATGATGATGAAGTAATGACCCTGTCCCTTCTACCAGAACTGTGTGTGTCTGTGGACCGTCACACACTTTCTCTTGACTTCCAGAGCGTTTGTAATCACTGTAGCTACCACCACTACTGCACTCAGCTGTAAAGAATATAAAAAAATGAACATGGGCTGCTTAAATATCATGACTGGCTTATCTATATAGTGCTTCAATGATATTTATCAAGTTTCTTACAGGAAAAACTTTGGAACTGAGTGAGAGAGTTCAGTGAAAATAACACCATTTCAAAGGGCTGTTTATTGATGTTCTGCAAACTTCTGTCAGAAAACTTACTAGCTTTTGTCACAGCCTGCATTATATCTATGGTAACACAAACAACAGGCCAAGATAACTTGGTCAGCAAGGTTGTTGACTAGACACTGGTTGAGTGAGATTTGAACTGTGGCAGGTGCTGGAACCTTCTCTTCACCGATGTGTCCTGACTGGCTCTGGGACAGTTCCACCCTCCTACCCAATGGGTACTGGGACTGGGGTAAAGAGGTCAGAGCATAAACCTGACAACCAACCTTCAACCAAACACAAATATGGAAGGTGTGAAGCTTTACCCCCACAACCCTCACGAACAACAATATTGTGAGGAGTAGGTGAAGGGCATCTTTAGCACTAGAAGTGTCTCAGATGATCTTTTCTCTTAATTACTTCAGTAAATTCCATTGGTAACATCTCAAATGGAGACATCCAGAACAAGACACAATGAATTTCAACCACTGATGTTACTGCAGTAGTCTTGTTCTATTACAGAAGTCATCCTGATTCATGAATGAAATTGACTGAGGTTCTACTGCAGATACAATTATAATTATATAGATATCCATAAGAAAGAGCACAATGAACATTTTAATTGAAAAAAACAAAATCATTTTTACTAGTGAAGAGAGAAATCAGAACAGTGTGTGCTATCCAGTTTGACAGATGTTTATTTCCAGCCTGCCTGTGAGCATCACTGGACACATGCACAATTAAAGTTCCTGCTCTATCATGTTATCAAATTTATAGAAATTTTACATATTCTCTGTAATCTACATTGTCATAAGATGCATCTAGGAAAATAGATTTTATTAACAGAAAACTGCTGTATGAGTGCAACTTCTGATAGACGAAAATAAAGATATATTGTCAATTAAAGGTTTAAGAAATCATGGGCAGTATGGCTCAAGTGTGATGGGGATGAAGTGCTCTATAATGATGTCCAATTGTAAGTACAGTATAAATTGTAAGAATTCTGAAAGCTTGCATATGGCCAGTTCAAGACAAATGAAAGTGCATATTTCCATTTAGTCTATATAAGTGGTATCCTGAATGAAGGAAAGGATGGTTTCTGGATTACTTAAAAATGCCACTGACACTGATCAACTAATGTAGAGTCACATGAGAGTATGAAAATGACCACAGAGAGTAGGCTGGAAAAACCTGTCATTACTTATTTCAAGATAATATTCCATTACATGTGCGGACCAAATAATAGATAAATTAGAACATACCTAAAGATTTACGAAGGATCTCTTCACTGAGCAGACTACTGCTACCAGAAGGTGTGGCAGCCCCTCTATGTGATGCAGCATTCCGCAATGCTTCTAAAATATCTTCATGGTAGCCATTGAGGCTCTTGAGCGTTCGTTCTACCTCTGAAATTGCTCCTCCTCCCCCACCTCCCATCATGTCTGGGCCCATATTGTTGTCAGACTGGGAGAGGATTTCCTGGTTATCTGATTGTGAGTCTTCTGACCATTTCTCCTTGCACACATCTCCCATCACAGTTCCATATGGCCCTGATTTCTTTAAAATTCCCTTCTCAGGAAGCTTTGATAAGTTATTAGGTGGGAGGTCGATGAATGAAACTGTTTCCTCCTCTCCTAAACATGAGAATGACATGAATTCACCAACGAATTGTGTGATACTGCAAATATTAATTATTAGAAATGAAAGCATTATAATGTAGATTGTCAAGATACTTTTGCAACTGTATACACCCCTTTTCTTACAAATAATATATTGAAGTCTTAAATTACTTTTCTCTCAATACTTGTGTCTGATCAATAAGCTCAAAACATCTCCATGTCTAATTCTCATATAATTTTCATAAATATGCAGAATTTTGTGTACTTATTTTTAAGCGTATGGCCTAGTCATGACATTACTCTTCATATAGAGTTTTATTAATAACTTCCACTTCACGAAAATAAATGACATTTTTTTATTTATTTGTCACCTAATTTCATGTAGCAATATCCCACAGACACATAAGAACTTCCTGTGTTTAGGAAAACAATATTAAAAACTTAAGATATCTGCTAATAAATCTAATGTATGTCCTAAAAGTAAGTAAAGCTCTCCCTGTAACAGGCCGTGAAGGCCCATAGGGTTCTGAGACGTTGAGGGTCCCACATTATCTAGACCTAGGGTCTCCAAACTAAAGCCCGTGGGCCACATACGGCCCATGATGTGATTTTATCCAGCCCGCGAAAGAATTGTGCAGAAATGCGCCAATTGAACTAATTTTCCAATGAGTACTGGTAAATGTGATTCCAAGCTTACTGACCTGACATATATTGCAGTTCGGTGGCTTAGCTGTGGAAAGGTTCTTTCGCACTTCTTTCAGCTCACGAATGAAACTGATATATTTCTTACCGAGAAAAACCATCATGAACCACTTTTATCAGATACCGATGGGCTTTGGAAATTAGCATTTTTTGCTGATATGGTGAACCATATGAACCATTTGAATTTAAACTTGCAGGGTGAAAATAACTTAGTCTGTGATTTATTTGCACTTATCAAGGCATTCAGAGCAAAGCTGATACTTCTGGAAAGCCAAGTGAAAAATTGTAACTTTGTTCATATGCTATACTGTGCAGAGTTGCATAAAAAGAATGAAGCAGAATTTCCTTCCTCGTTTGCAAATTTAGTCATTTCAGATTTGAAGGAACAATTTCAGAAGCGAATTCCTGATTTGGATTCCAGTGCTCAGGAAATTAGATTGTTTCAAAATCCGCTTGACTGTGATACTGCAGTCAAATTCAAATGGAAATGATTGAACTTCAGGAAAATTATCATATTAAAGACAAATACAAGGAAGGAAATTTGATTGAATTTTATAAATTTCTGAACTCTGAGCAATTCCCAAATTTAAAGAAATTTGCTTGTAAATTTATCTCCATTTTTGGGACGACATATCTGTGTGAACAAACTTTTTCCCAGATGAAGTACATAAAGTCGAAATACAGGGCAAATTTATCCGATGAACATTTAAAGTGGCTACTTGTGATTAGCGTTTCAAAATTTGAACCTCAATTTAATCAGATTTTAAGAATGCGAAAAGAGTTCCATCATTCACATTAATTGTTTTATTATAATTTGTGATCAAAATACATATGAGCATTTGCTGCTACTGTCTGTTGTCATTAATATATGATTATTTATTCTCACGTACTTTGTATTTAGTTTATGAAATTCTGTGCTTCCAATAAAACTCATATACCTAGAGCTATTAATTTCTCATTTTATCCGGCCCGTTGAAAGCGCTGAATTACCGAATGTGGCCTGCGGTTCGAAAAGTTTGGAGACCCTGATCTAGACAATCAGCTCAAAGATGGCGGTAAGGTTGTTTGCCTTACGAGCCGGCTGCGCTTTACTCTCCAGGAAAATTATTTAATTAATTCCTGATACTCATTTCTGTTAGAGGCTGAGTTGACCCCAGGGCCATAGTGCGGCTGGAAGGGTTAGGTCAACTGAAAAAAAAAATCAATGACCTCATTGGGACTTGAACCCACGACCTTTCGGCTTGTAGCATAGTGCCTCAACCACTACATAAAATTTTAATTTTCTCCACAAATCCAAGGTAGAACTGTTCGGATACTGTCTCCTTTCTTAAATTGGAAACATTTTTCACTTTGTAAATCTTCATTTAACATAATAAACTTATATTAAGAACATCAATAAATAAGAATTTACTCAGTAATGTCAAGTTCAGTCATGTCAATACCTAAATGTCTTAAGTATCTTACTTTATATTATGATTTATGTAGACAATAGTAGACACTAACATAATTCATACAACTTATATATTACATGAGCGTGGGACATCTCACTGTGCAGGGAGACTATCAAGTATACAAAGATTGAATTTATCCTTCTAACTTCACATTTAAGTATACCCTACAATAGAGAAGTAACATCACTGCAATAGTTAACCTATGTATCACATGAAGAAGGTATTAATCAAAATAAGTGAATCTTAGTGTGTATAAAGTGTAAGTCAAAGAGTAGGTTTCATCAAATACATCAAAATTCAGAGTACAGCTATCTGCAGACTTACGTATGTGAATTTCACTTTAAGACAATGTGAAATGATAGTTTTAATTTCAATTTTAAGTGAAGACTAATAAATTAATGAAATTATTTGCCTACAACAAAAGCCAAAAATTTATATTACTGGCAAAAATGAATGGTATTAAATTTATTTGACCTGCATCTTTTTCAACGAAAATTGAAGGCAGAGAAAACAAAGCAGCAGCTAGAACTAGTAGCAAAATTTCCAATTATGCAATCACTCAGAATCACATAACTTAAAATATTCATGCTCATTTTTGTACAGTTATTCTTGGGAATGCTATTATAGTGTAAGTTGGAGAATATCTGTGTATATGATACTTTGCTTTATTTATGCTAAATTTCTCTACTTTGCAATTAGATTTACATACCACAGTCTCCTTGTACCTGTTCATGTTTCCTTCCTTGCCTCTTTTTCATGTGAACTACTCATTTTCTTTATTATTATCACCTAATATCTCATTTTGAACTATACTTCCAAATAAATTATTAATATAATTAAATGGGAAGATTAGCTGTTGCATTAGATAACATGTATTACTTCAGGTTTAGCAAAAAAAAAAAATTACTAGCACAAGAAATAAATGAGCAGTGATAAAGAAATATAATGACTTCTTTGTACTTTACATATCTGTAAACTCAAGCTGACAGCAGAAACAGAACAAGTAACTGACTTGTGTTGTTTCAGTTCAGTCAGCAATCCCACAGTGTACTAACACAGCACAGAATAATGGGACTTATATGGTTTCTGCACACAGTGTGTAACAACCTTCAAGGAAAACATTATAGCTAACAACTATATTTTGACAAAAATGTGACTTATGTTGCTTCTGCAATCATGAATTAAAATGTTACATTAGTATGGACATACAGACAAAAATGAAGACTGTAGTGGACTGAAAGAATATTGGAGGACAACATCGATAACAGAACAGAAAGATATGAAAGAAATCAGAAGGTACTAGATTCAAATGATCATCAGTAATGGCACATGGAAATGGGAAAACCACAGAAGAGGAGCAAAAAAAAAATTAATCCTATACCATTATTTAAGAGTAGTATATAGGTAAGAAGAATAAATTCACAGGCAGGTATAGAAGCTGCAAATTACAACTTGCAGGTACAGTACCACTTTATGATTAACTGTCAACATTCTAGTTTGGAAGTAAATTTTGTTAATATAGAAAATGTTAGAACTGTGTTTCCATGTTGATATATTTTGATAGAAATCTATGGAAATATCCTGTATGATGAGATTTGGTCCTTCAAAGGATTCTAACTGACCCCAAGGAATTATATTTTAACTGAAGACTCTGATGAATGTAGCAAAATAATACCATATTATTTAATAATATAACAATATTACTGCATTTTTTACACTGTGAGACTGTTTGGAGTCACCTTTATGGTCCATGTACTGATCAAGATGACTTCTTGTGTTGAAACTGAGGTATTAATTATTTGGATTGCTCTATGGTCATGCTATAAAACCTTTAAGCACTGGAAAGTTTCTCACCTGAATGAGTGGCATCCTCCTCGCTTCCAGAGCCAACTCCCATTCGCTTCAATTGCTGAATCTTGTGCTCCCTGAAAGTAGAACAACCCAGGAGCACACAGCATTTTCTCTACATATAGTACTAATTTCTGTAGTATGGCCATTTGCATAATCTGCTATAAAAATGTCCAGAAGATTATTTTCATGTATGATATGCTTGATGCATGCTGGCTGATATATGATGCTTTCTAACAAAGATATGTGAAATAATGAACTTCAACTTTGAAACCCCATGATTTCCAAATGTGTTGTGATCTACATGCAAGGCTGGTCTTGAAGTTAATATTTGCTGTTACAAATATGTTGTAATTAGTAATAAAGATACTCCAGTATGTAAATTAAAAAATCCTACTCAGCAGTGCAGAGTAAGTAAAAGTAAAAAGTAAAGGTATCCCTGTAACAGGCTGTGGAGGCCCATAGGGTTGTGAGATGTTGAGGGTCCCACATTTTCCAGATAATCAGCTCATAGATGGCGGTAAGGTTGTCAGCCTTATGCGTCATCTGCCCTTTACCCCCAAGAATATCCCTGGTACTCATTTCTGTTAGAGGCTGAGTCAACCCCATAATATGGCTGAAAGGATTAGATAAATTGAAAAATACAATTACCTCATTGGGAATCAAAACCCATGACTTTCTGGCTTGTTACATAATGCCTTAACCAACTATGCTGCCGAGTGCTCCAGGCAAATACCAGGACAGTACCTTAAATTAGGCCATGTCCATCTCCTGCCATATTCTTTTCAATTCATTACCCATGATCATCCAGTTATTTCATGCTAGGTAATATGAGCTACTGATAGCATCATTAAATAGACTTTAGAAAAAACAAACAAATGAAAAAATCCGAGACTAGCATTGGCTGACAGATATAGAGACATACAGTTGAACCTCGCTTAACGAGCACCTCTCATAACAAGTAATTTGCATAACGAGCAAAACAAATTGTAAAAATGTGACTTGCTTAACAGCGACGTTTCACATAATGAGTGATGAGAGGGGAAGTCCCAGATTGTGCGCTTGCTACATCAGTCTGTGTTTAGCACTCGTTCCGCTAGCATCTTAGTGTCGCTTGTGATCACACATTTTTCCAAACTTGTGTTCAGATATATTTTGATTTTTTTTGCGCAAAGTTTAATAATGCTTGCAAAAATGCCCCAAAGAAAAAGCCGCAAAGAGACAGCCATAAGAGAATAAAAATAACCGTAGAAATGAAACGTAAAATATTGAAAAGCGAGAACAAGGTTTGAGCGTGGGTGATCTAGCATGCACATACAATCGGTCTTCATCAGTGATTTGCACTATCCTCAAGAACAAGGGCAAGATTAAGGAGACAGATGCTTCAAAGGGAGTGACAAGAATATCTATGCAACAGTTACGTATTCTCAACGATGTTGAAAGGCTGCTCCTCATATGGATAAACGAAAAAATTTACAAATTTATTTAATGATAATGCTGTATCGCATTTTCGCCAAATTTTGAAGGGTCGGCAAAAACAAATGTCTCTAGACAGCTTTCTAGTAAAAAAGAATTAGATATGTATCATAAATAATAAACCATTTCGATTTTTGTATTTTTGTTTTCTGCAAATCGAATTCGCATTCCAGGTTGGTTCATTCCGCATAGAGGAAAAGATGAAGATGATTCACGATCCTTAACAAAGTATATATATAACTTTCTTTGAATAAACGTTATACATAAAATTTTTTTATTATTTTTTTGGCATGGAATGCATTATTGTATTTTACATTAATTTATATGGGAAAAATTGTTTCGCTTAATGAGTGTTTCGCATTACAAGTAAGATTTTGGAACAACTTATGCTCGTTAAGCGAGGCTCCACTGTACTGTGTTTCATAAGATGTATGAACTGAATTTATAAATATTATTTATATGAATTTTAGGCTTAAATGGATTAAAAAGCAAAATAGGTTCATAATCGATTTATACCATAGAGCCTAGGCAACAAGAAATATTAATGCATAATTCAACATCAAATTTGAATCTCAGCAATATCCTTAGTATCTGCTTCCAATATTTTTTAAGGTCACATTATGCGGGAATGAGTTTTCTGATATTAAAATCTTTGTCTCCTAGAGCTGCAGACATTTATGCAAATGACCATGGCCCTAGTTTGGACTGAGGGAATTACATTATGCGTACAACATGTCATATTTTCTCTTGGTCATTAAAACTATACTATATGGTACTGCTCTCATGACTAAAGACCCCCAGTTGTAAAATATACAGAATTTTAACAAAAAGTAATTTCAATATTAAACACAAAAGACTTTACCAAATCATATAAAGCAGAGTCAGAGCTAATGATGGTGGAGTACGAAATCCTGCATTCTGTTCTGCGTATCAACGTTGAAGATGAGTCAATTTTATTTTATGACTCTGAGAATTAATCCACAAAACTACAACTAAGATACAAATACAAATGTTCTACAGTCATTTTCACAAAATAACTCTTAAAATGAATTTCTTGGTACATTCTAATTGGAACATTGAAAAACTTCAGAAACATTCATTATGTTCATCGGTCACAGTAAATTGCATGAATATTGCATAATCTTTATTAAATACTAAAAGTTTCCACTTAAATATCATCATTAAAGACCAATCTTATTAATGCATAATCCATACTGAAGTTACATAGTTTAAAAATTCATTTTATATTATAATGAAGAGTACTATATTCTGGAATATAATGCCATGTAGTCCATTGAAAGTCAACCGGCATTTCAGAGGAACATGCCACCTCCATCTTCAAAGTCAAAGAATAAGCCAAGCAAGAAACCAGCGTGAAACCAGCGTGAAATCAGGTTTCTAATCAAAAGTATTCTTTGACCCTAAAGTTGGAGGTGACATGTTCCTCCAAAATATCAGTTGACTGTCAACAGACTACATGGAATTATAGCTTAGAAGATAGCGCTCTTTGTAACTGCTGCTGTGAGAACCTCAAATCCAATGTATTATATGTGGGTTTAAATTTGTACATAAATTCTTGAGCAAGAGTAAAGAAACTAAACCTTTCCAGTGCCATTGAATGCACTGGATTTTGATGTAATCTGGCAAATTTAACGCTGCATTTTAGTATGTTAAGAACTGGATTTGAATTTCAATTTTACTGATGTGGGCATGTGGTTGTTATGGGAGAGACAATGCATGTATACAGGATTTTAATGAGACAGCCTTTTTGTGCATGTCCACTTGGAAGGCTAAAGGGATGGGAGAATAACATTAAGGTGACCTGCAAGGAGACCGGTTGTGAGGATGGGAGACGAATAGTATTGTCATGTCCAATGGTGGATTCTGCATAAGTGTTGCTGAAACTTTGAGCTTTCTTACACAGTGCTAATTAGTTTTGTTCTCTTATAATGCTAGGTGCCTTCAAGAGTTAAAATACTTTTTCATACAGATGTAGCAGAAGTGACTGCACATATGTATCAGATTCATATGTTCTTATAAGAAAATCTGGATAATGAAAATGCAAGATTCCTTACCTTATGTTTCTGATATTATCCACATTATAAGTCATGTTTTTGTGATGGCACTCTAACATCATGTTAGGTTTTAACATATGAGTAAAATTTCACTCTGGCTAACCTGTACATTTGGCCTGAATACTCTATATAAATGGGTTGTAATGATGATTCTACACAACTTTTCTACAAAAGCCACATATCTTAAATTGCATGACCAATAATTAACTAATCAGAAACTATCAATATGTCTTCATCCTTAAATCTCATAATATATAAGGCCACAACCATTTTGTTGGTTTTTCAATGTTCCTTCTTAGCTCACGGAAAATAACAAAATTCTAACCACAGTGATACTGAATCATGCTGACACAATTATTAACAGAGACTACAAAAAGAAGTATAAGTATTGAATAGTATACTATCATGTGTGTTTAAATAATAAAACAATTTCTCAGAAATGTTTTTGCAGCGTATGTCCAATCCTTCATGCAACAAATGTATAAATCTCCCTTTTCTTAAAGTAAATGACAGAAATATAAAAAGCCTTGTGGGCTATCATTGGTCATCACAAAAGAATATATGGTTAAAAAATTCTAAAGTACTATGAAAAGGTCTGTAATTATAACATAATTTTGAACACTGTTATTTGCCTGAAATAGGATAGGGACCAATAGAGGGATCTTGTGGACATAGTGATGAATTTTTGTGTTCCATAAAATGTTGGTAAATACTTGATTAGGTGCACAACTGGCAGCTTCTCAAGGTGAGCTTAGCTCCATGGAGTTAGTTAATTTGCCTGAATACTACTTTCCTTTTCTTCTTCCCCCTCCCTGGAAAGGTATGTGATCCTGAAATAACAGGAGTGCTGATAGCAAACCTTTTTGAGCAATACCATGCCACTGATATGGTTTGGGAGGGAGTGCAAAGAATGAAACTATTAAAGTAATATCCTTCAGAAAAGCATAACCACCATTTACTGTCAGGGCACTTGGGTCAATACTTTATGGAACCAAGTGACTATTTTGAGGCCCCCACATATAAAATCCTGTGCTTCATTCGAAGCGCAGGATTGCTGAGGGGATAATCAAAAAGGGAAGCACAATAGATCACTGTAGGTCGTGGTGCAAGGGCCGAAAAGGCCCACCCCTTATACATTCATTCATTCATTCAGTACTGTCAGGGCACACGTACTTGACATTTTATTCTCTCTGGACAATATGACATTTGGATGCGTCCCATGTTATATTATATTAGTAAATGAAAGAGAACAGCCATGGCTAAAGTAGATGCATCATTTATGAGATCTGAGGTTTCTGCAGATGAATATATTTAGATTTCAGTCTTCTGGGTAGTCACTAGTCTGGTAGATGCTTACCAGTGTTTTGGAGATATACTGTGTCTTTCTTCAGGGTTGATGAAGATGGCGGCAGTATTTTATCAGAACATTGGTAACCATCTACCATACGGTATTGTTGTGACCCAAGATGTTGGTGGATCGACGGAATTACGTTGGCCAAGCAGTTGTGTAATAATTCAGTGATGATGACTGTCAGTTGGCTACCTGAGTGTGTTTTCCAACCACAAAGAGCAAATACTCACTACAGAATATAGTGGATTTACTGACATGTGTGTATATTACATACAAGCGCTGGTGGATATAAGCCTGTCCAGACTTCTCCTAGCAAACAACCCAGACAAAAATGCACCCTTAAACTCTTCTCTTGTTCTTAAAAACTAACATAAACTAAAGTTGCAGCCCAATGTCTCGAGACATGAACCCCTCACGAATATCAAGTTACACCAGCGTGAGGTGAAGGATAGGTCCAAAACAAAATACTCCAGGACTCCACTAATTTATGAAAATGGCAGGGGTAGATATAACATTTTTAAGTAGAAGCAGGTCAAACTTTTGATATGCTATAGATTTTAGAGGGCATGACCCCAGACATCTGACTCAGGGTTCCTAACACTACAGGGGTGGTACAACCCTTTGCAACAGTATCACATCCCAGAAAACAGCAATCTTAAGATTTATACTCGTTTGAGAGAACACTGTCATAATTTGATTTTATAAAATTATACTTTGCCATATCTATTGAATATACCTACTGCATTAGAAATATACGTGTATGTATAACATTTTGCACATACTGGGGTCATCTGATGATATTTTAAAAGAAACTGCTTGTGATAAATATGTGTGATAGATGTACTTCACTGAAGATGAATATGTCAGAATAAATGTGGTCTCAATGGATTTTAGTTACTGACCTTGAGGTGTCTAATAGGAAGGTGAAAGTCACTTCTAGTATAATACTGAAATATGTTTTAAATTAAATATCAGCAAATCCTCTGTAATGTTCTCTTTCATTTCTGTATTGCATGGTAATGCCGATGCAATTTTTATTGACAAACACTAACAAATATTTTAGCCATTAAAGAAAAGAGACAAATACAGCACTGAGACAGCTTAAACTAATGTGTCTCTCTCTTTCACAAATTACATGTTCACAGCTCAAAGACATTGAACGACTTTTGCACCTAAGACTGGAACTGCTGACCACACAAGTTATTTGCAAAAATCTTCTCCCAGTAAGTGGCCAACATGTGATGACCAATGAGATGAAACACATTGAATGATTACAACATTCACCCTTGAAACATGAAATTTCAATCCAAAGAAAATCAGTCCAAAACTGGAAGTGATATTTATGTGACAGTGATTGCCAGATATCACACTGCTCTAGGAGGGATGCATAACAAGTTTTCTACACAGCATTAGAGTGTATTTAGTACACTGTACAGAAAAAGAATAGAAAGAACTTGAAGAATAAAAATAATGACAAAGCAGACAGCAAAATAATAAGCAAAACACTTCACTGTGGTTTTGCAGAACTTGTAAATGAATAAATGTAACCAGGCATGTAACCAAGAAGTAATTACTAAACATAGAATATTTCTGAAGTTCAATTACAGATAACTGAAACTACAGTAGAATTTTAGTAGATACAGTCAGTTTTCTAAGATCTAAGAGATATCTGTACATGCATTCCCATCAGTAAATTCAGTCCATGTTTTACTACAACACATTCATTTACAAATAAGCTGTGGTAAACAATGGGAACTGCTTGAAGTTGGTTCTTTGAGAACCATACCAGCCAAAAACTAGAATGACTTCTCAACTGTTCTATTTACACCTAAGTGAGACAACTATAAAGATATGATGTGACACTTGACAATGTAATAGTCCATGTTCTTAGGCATGAGATTTCATGGTAGCAAGTTATAAACCATTTTGGGGAAATTATTTGTTGAGTTATTTGCTATAAAAGGCATCAAACCATGTATTTAAACAAAAAGAATTATTGTAAATTACTTTCAAAATTCTCATCTTGCCTGCATTAAACTGTAACTTCATTGATAGTTACATCATATTTAATCATAACTTTCCATTATTTGCATTTAATTTAATGTGAACATAACAAAGTACCAAATGAAACAGCCCTATCAAAATAAAATGAACAGGTTCACTCATGTACTGTGTAAACCAAATTAAAAGGTATAAACATGTTTATGTAATTGACTTCCTATTGGAATCAGAAGTGCATTGAGTGTCTCCTACAGTAATACCACACACACACACACACACACACACACACACACACAATTGTATTACCCTTTGTGCTTATATGTATGAAATCTGTCACAGCAATAATCCCCAGTGAAAAATTACACTTGTAACATAACATTTATGTCATAACAAGTGTCATATGGCTTGTGTCAGTGAAAGTAGACTTTGCTATACCCTCATACCCTGACCTATGACTTTCCAAATTGTGATCCCATTAAATTAACATGCATTAGACTTATGTCCTAATTTTTTGACTTACTATTTCAAACTCATATTTCAGACCTTGGAGACAGCTTATTCAGAAAGCCCAAACCCCAGTGACCACTCTTCTGGCATCCTGTGCTAAGCTAAATTTATTGTAAAATCTCCCATAAACAGAGCTATCCTATATGAATTTGGTAAGATGTTGAAGATATCAGATTTTGCTAACATGTTAATTTAATTACTTACAAAGTTTATAAATGCTTTGTTAGCTTCAAAGCTTCAACTGCAACTCTTAGCAATCCATGTTGCAAAACTCTGGTTTCTCACATTGTAAGTCTTTATGGTCCAATATAAGATATTAAATAACCACCTTAATTTTAGCATTTCTAAAAGCTTAAATATTTAATGCTGGGCTGATATTCCTTTATCAATTGTACAACAAAAAATATAATTGTAGTTTAATATGGGATGAAACATTAAAAAAGTGGTTCTGAGAACTGAGCTTCTAGAACATACCATGTTACAATGAATTGGACTTATGACCCATTTTCAAGAATGTATTCAGTTGTTAGTGTGACACATCACTGTGTATGCAATTAAAAATGAATTTGGATTAAATGTATGTGCCAAAATATGAAGAGTGCTAACACGTTATACTGCACAACAAGAAGAATATGGTCTTCTGGGTTGTAACACAATGTAGTTCAGAAGAAGCCTGACATTTCAGAGGAAAATATCTTCTCATTCTTCAGGGTTTAAAATTAAGCCAAGCAACAAACCAGGAAAAAGCATATGGTAAGCAGAGCTTACATGGTGTTACAACCCTGAAGAGTTTATTCTTAATGGTCACCACTGTGAGAACCTCAAACCCAACATGTGTACCAACCATTAATCGCTTTCATTAATATTATACTAAGTTATTTTGAAGTTTCATGGACAAGTTTGAGTATGCCAGATGTAGGATTTCAAACAGCTGAAATGATACAGCATTAAAGTGCATTTTATGTTCAATATATCCTGTGATATAAAGTGCAAGGATGAAGATAAATAAGTTCTATCTATGGAAAAAGAATATTGTGGCATGTAGACCTATTATTGGGCAACCACCGAGAAATAAGCAATTACAGAACAGACGCTGCTAAGTAATGGCTCTTCAAGGAACGGCCGTTGTTAGGCAGTGGTTGAGTAGCAATCATGCAGAAATCCAAGTAGACACAAACACAACAATGGAACATCAAGAGAGGTTCAGTGTTCTCTGTGCAGTCTCTGCCAAGATGTTATAAGCACGAGGAGTTAATTTGTAAAAAGGATCTCTGATTGTGAGCTTCAAGGGGCTTGGTGACAAGGCAACCTGACAAGCCATAAACCGCCACTCACAAAGTAACTCTGACTCTGACTGTTAGAAGTGAAGGGTTGGTTGGTGAGTTAGAGAGCTGCAGTTGCTGTGAGAAGCTGGGGACAGTTTAGGAACCCAGAGGAAGGGGAGCATTCACCACTGGAAGCTGCTACCATGCAATGGCTAGTTGAGACTGTAACAGACTGAGGACACTGGTCTTTGTGTGATAGTGACTAGTAAAGTGTAGTAACGAGTTGTGTGTTTAGGCACCCAATCCGTCAGGCATGTTTGTAGCCTAGATTGGATCGATGGAATTTTACAATAAACTAAACTAAACTAAATCAGATTACAAATCCAAACCCCATCTGCAATCACTCCATACATGTGACAATATAGTGATGTGTATAGTACATAGCATAGTGTTTAACATGAAAAATATTTTATGCATTGGGATGGGTATTGCTTTTGAGAAGGAAATGAACTCATTACATTACATATTACAGTTCTTTACTGAATATAAACTGGATATTTCTTAATAGAACCTTAAGGAAGTCACTGATAGACATTATATGTACAAATATAATCAGCAGTAATGAATTTAAACAACAGAGGTTTTTGTACGTTCTCAGTGTTTACCAAGATACCACATTGAACAAGCAAGCAAATTTTAGTAGGGCTTCCATGAAAGCTACACCAGTGAAAGCAATACTTTGGAAACACTTTTAGATGTTAATAAATATTAACTTTATTCATCTTATAGTACATTATTACAACAAATCTTTGAAATTATATTCATATGTAAAATTTTTGTATATTCTCATCTTCATTATATTAAAATTAATATACTCTAAAAATCATTTAATTTCATTTTAGCATTTCTAAAGTTCACTTTCACTGCTCCTTCAAGGAGAAAATATTAGCAGAAGGGTGAGGCATAAAGGTACATAATCAGTTTTGCATTTGTTTTCAAACTCATGACAAGAACGCAGGTCCTGATTGCAAAACAGTGGTGTTATGGATTTTTAATTTTAAAAAAATTGGGAGAAAAAGTTTTGACTTGAATGTGAAAAATTATATTAATCTGTCTTTAATGCAGTGTAGGCTTATTTAAGAGTCAGCAAGTAATATTAAGACTTGGAAGTAACATCTATAAACAGATCTATCAACTTGTGTATTTAAGATGGACAGGTGCCAACATTTCAGGCAAGTCTCCTGTCTCCATCCTCAATGCAGAAGAGTGAGTCTACTACCAAACCACAAGGCGTCACATTCCAGCAGATCAAGAGCAGAATCTGAAATCCTATTTGGCAGGAGTACGAAGTTCCTCCCATAAAATAAAACAAAAGTTTTATTCTCAGTGTTATTTGACCTTGTTGAAATTAATTAAAATTAAATATTTGCTGGTAATAAAATGTTTTTGACTTTTTTAATAAAACACACAAACATAAGGATAGAGAATACACAAATCACAAACAATACTATTAATGAAGATACTAATTTCCCCCTTAAACAAATGGCATTGTTGAGAATCTGAATATTTTTAGCTTCAAGAATCACAAAGCTAGTGGTCAATGTTTCAAGCCACTAAACTGCATAAAATTAATCTTAATGCTCAGAAAGAAGTAACTTCTGAAACCTATTTAAATGTTTAAATTGAAAGAGCAATTTTTGTTACTCAACACAGAAACTGTGAAGTGTAAATACTTTAGTTGTTGAAAAGTAACAGTCATTCAAGAAGCAGAGCCTTTATACCTCACCCCCCAACAGGAAGCATGAGAAGTTAATGTATCAAACGAGGTTTGTGTTCTATTACTACAGTCATGTGATTCAACTAACTGGTGGAAGCGTGTGTTGAGGCTGCCAGCTGTCATAGCATTCACCGGGCAGAACAGCACCCGCTGCGAATCTCCACGACTAACAAAAACAGACATAACAATTCCTCAGTCAGCCCAAGCTCTCAGCCAATTCCCCTTCCTCTCATTCTTTGTCAGAGTAGAATTCCTCAGTAGGTACATTATCAAAAATAATCCAGCACATTCTTATATGTTTATGAACACATATTTTTGCAATATATCTAAATTTCAGTCTACCATATATTTAAGTTTAGAATGTACTAGAATACTAACTCACAATACTATTAGCTCTTTCTTCTTAGCAACATGTATTTCTTAATTTTCTAAAAATGTTAGGAAAAATTCAGCATGTTTTTGTACTGTTTATATTCTTCAGCACAGAAACAGATAACACAGTGCATGAAACTGACATTTATTGTTTTGAATTATTAACAAACATAATATGATATTTACTGTACTAACAACTTGTGCTTAAAAAATATCATTCACCTAAATTTTCAGTAAAAATTTTGCAGCTTTTCCAATGCATAAATGTTATTAGCATTACTGAAGTCAGTCCAAAAATTCAACATTACTGAGGATCTCCCTCCATACAAAAGTCTCCTTGCATACAGAATAACCAGCAGTGAGCATACAAGGAAAGAATAAAGAAGAAACATTGTTCACATAGGCACTGATACTCCAAACAGGGTTACAGAGGCAGTTTGAAAAAGGGGATGAATGTGTATGATTTATTATGATTCCATCACTATCACATTATTAAACAACGTATTTCTGTTTCTAATAGATATTTGTTGTTAGAGGCTTTCAGTACTACACATATATAAAGGTTGATTTCAGTCTTGTTTAAAATAATTCCAGTTTTTTGAACTAGTAAGTTCATACAGATGGATTCATTTATGGTACAGACGGGTTCCAGGAAAAATTCTTCTGTCATACCCCCAATTAAATCAAATATGTATACTGGCATGCATTGCAATTTGTTGATTCAAGTATACATTACTTAACTGCTAAAGGACAATTTCTAATGCATAATAAATAATGACACTTGCAGAAACCTGTAAACTTCTGGATGAAACATCAGATGAAGTCAGAGCTTTGTTACTGAGGCCCACTATAATTAATACTGTTACTCACTTAATCTTTTACACTTACTTAGTTATAATTTATTTCTTATTAGAAATCATCATCATCATCACTGGTACGACAGCCCTTTGTGAGCCCTGGCCTTCATCAGGATTGCTCGTCATTATTAGAAATAGAATGTAATTAAAAATCATGCTGAAGAGACTATAATTCTCATCTACATATTCTTAATATTTCTAAAAAATCTCTGTAAATAATTTAAATTCCTTTAAAAATATTCAATATAGCATCCTTCACCCTGAAATATTTTTTATTTGAGAATGATATTAAGACGGAATTAAACTATATATGGTTCTAGAAATATTCTGCCAAAATATATTCATGCTCTTTGCAACAGATTTTGCAAACAGGGAAACAATGCAGATCTATGCAATGTGGAAGTGTTACATTACCTCAGTATAAATATGTCAAAATGGAAAACAAGCGCTGATAAATGTGTCGTTCAAATACTTGAACTATAGGATAATTAATTGGAAATGAACAGAATATTAAATGGCTTTGGGGCAGATGTCACATGATATGGAAGCTCAATGTACATCAGAGCATGAAGAGGAAAGTAAATATTTCCTAGAACAGGTATCATCACTAAAACATAACAGATATTAGTGCATATCAGTTAGAAACCTAAATTTTAACTATGTGACAAAAATACTGAAAATTTCCGTCACTCTTCCATGCAGATGTATGTTTGAATTCTGGAACACAATGGGATTCATGAACTTCAGATCTGTGGTACTATGTGGAAAAGGAACATATCCAGTTGAGAGAATACATGAGTTATTTCAAGAAGCCATCCCTGATATAGAATTATGCACACATCTCCGTGTTCCATGGATTTTTTATGCAGCCTTTTGACTTTCCAATAAGAGTCTCCAAATTGTCTGCGAATTGAGATTGTCTTAGAAATATCTTCCACATCATAATATTTATATAAAAAGAAAATCTATTTTTTCATACATTTTACATATATTCAAACACCATCTGATATGATATCCACAGATAGTTTTCCAGTTCTCTCAAGTACTCAAATCTGCTTTTTTCTCTTTTATCTCCCATTAATTATCTAGGATAAAAATACACGTATAACTCAGTTCAGCGAATATTAAGCCACTGTACATGAAATGCCATAAATTTAATACATATATATAAGAGTGATTTATAAATTTTGTTTACCACCAAGATGCTGTGTATATACAGCAAGAAGAAGAATTACACATACTTGCTTTCTGACTGTAAATTATGCAAAACATAATTTGTCTCCTGATTTAATATAGCTAAATTCTTGACAGTGTCCATATAATGCAACCATATAATCACACAGTAGATATGGTCATATATTGGTTGCATGTCACTGATTTCTCTTCAAATCTTCAAAGCAAATGTGCTATAAAGTTGAAACTAACTGTACAATGCTCAGTACTGTTTCTCCTCTTGTATGCAAGTGAATGTAAAGAAATAAACTGTAGACTAGATGAACAAGTAACACTTGCTTTTCATAGGAAGCACAACAAACAAACTATATAAAAAAAAATTTCATCTCCAAGAATACATTCCTATAATGTATGCAGACATCAGTCAGTTTTATTTGAAGTAACAAAACTATTTCATGATAGTTAATCTTTCTCCAGGAAGTAAGTGTTTTCTCTTTCCATATGTATCAAAATTAATTGCATTTCCAGCAATTTCTTTTTTAAAAGAAAATATATTTAGACAAGGTTAAAAAGAATTTTTATTGTAAAATTAAACACATAATGTGGTATTATAAATTAAAATATAGACTTATGGCTAGATCTTAAGAAACTGATGGGATTTAGAGAGCAGCATTAAAGGTTACTACTATATGAAAATTAATGTAAAACTCTTTGGAATAAAATATGGAATCTGTCTAATCCGTAAATGATGACACTTAAATGGAGAAGCAAGACAATTTAAAATGACATTTATCAGTTGATCATTTTGAAAAATTTTATATAAAATTATATATATGAAAAGTATTTTAAAATGTTGTCTGTATTTTAACTGATATATTTATGATATGAAAAATAATACCAAGCAAATAGACACAAACTTAGAAAGTGCCTTATATCATTTAAATGCATACAATCTGTTGTATGTGTCATTTTTCATTTCATCTTCTCTTAAAAGGAATGCTAGACCCATATGAACAAATTTGACAGTCAAAAACAACTAATGACAGTACTTATAAATTCTATGCAACAATATTAACCTTTTATTATAAACATAAGAACACGGAAATAAATTTAGTAATGATGAATATTTTGACAAAAGCTTCATAAAAAAATTATATCTGCTGCATAATGAATGAAGCAGAATTCAGAACAGTTTATGTAAAAATACCTTGCAGTATAATTGAAATTATAAAATATGTCCTTGATTTTAGCATTTACTACATTTATTTCTACAGTTGTGATTTAAAAGCAGAAAACAATACTTTCCAATTGGCTCCAAGTGACCATAACCATTTTTGCAGTGCTAAAAGAGGAAATTACTGTATAGTAGAAGATAACTGAATTTTGTGCAGCAGAATATTACAAATCACCCCTACAGTAGGTGTCAAGTATAATATTAGAAGAGACATTCACCACCATATGCAATTTTCTGCAACATCTTATTCTCCATTCTTCTGAACAACACATTCACTTCTGAGCTTGCTGTATGATATACCAAAATTAATAATGTTGTACACTAGAGCCAAATGAAAAATTTTGTTCATATTATTAAGAGTAATTTCTGATAATTTTCTAACACATTTGCATTTACCTGGTAAAACTGCTAAAATCATTGGTTCATGTCAACATAAATGCAACAAGATCTTCTGAATAAAAAGAATCAATTTTCAAGTACAGCATATGGAAATATAATTCTTCAAAACACCTTAAAATCGTTACGGATATGAGAGGTAAAATATTCAAATATATATGTACTTCTCTATTTTGGTGGCACAGAATAACTAATGGTTTCATATGCAACAATAAAAATGAGATATGTAGCTCTTTGCAGGCAGCTGTCCTTGTTTCGTGTGTGAGAATGTCTTACCTATATGAAGGCATGCTGCCAAATGTTAGAATCTTGTTCACACTTTCCATGGCAGCCTCCTCAGGGTTATGGTTTGGCCCTTTGCCAGCATAATTCTTCGTGGGCTTTTTCACATATGGCGGGTCATATTTCGGCATTGTGCTCTTCCTTCTGGGAGAAAAATTAAAACAGAAAAGAAAGAAAGAAATAAATAAAGAAAAAAGAAAGCAAGGTAGAAGGAAATAAAGAAAGAGCAAAGTAATAGTCCACATAATTATAAAAACATTTTTCAAGGATGTTTTCATATTTTAATAAAACTCTCCACCTCCTTATGGAACTATTAAGATGTATAACACTCAGACAAATGAATCATACATAGACAAGAGGTGAATTATCAAACATACATGAAATATTGAGAAACAAAGATACAGTTCACTAATTAATATACCTTACAACAAAGAAGTTTGTGCAAGTCTCAACATATTCTACTTGAACCAAATTAAAGTTGAGCTGCTTGAATATTGAATAAATAAAGAGAGCTTGAGTTTCATAGAATACTTATTCATTAAGCAGTATATAACAAGAAATCCATGAATGAACCTCCACGAGTTCAATATCCAGTCCAATTTGGACAACGGAGCAGTGAATTTAGGAATTAGGTATGTATGTATGTATTCAGAGCCATATAAAATATTTAAAAAGTATAGGCCAGGTATGACTATATGTTCTCAGTTACCATTTTCAAAGGTATGTCAGATCAAGTTATTTTGAAAATAATGAAATATTATTATTAATTATTGGTAACTGAGTTTAGGCAAATGAAAAAATTATGTAAGTAAATGATACATTAACCTTCAGATTAAAACTTTCCTTATAGAGTTCATATCTTGAATTAAATGGCAGTAATTAATATAAACTGTGTCCAAATTTTTAAAAACAAGAGTTTTTCCAAAACTGTTGATGATAAAATAAAAGATATATTAAAGAAAACAAAACTTAGGCAATGGCACTGAAGAAATTTAATTGTTATAACATGTGATATGAAAAAGACTTCGGTATGGAACTGTTAGAATATACACATAAGAATAGTGTGTAACTGTTTTATTTATATGCCTGCTCTGTGAATATTATTGTTTTCCACACCAAGGTATTGTCCTCACAAATTTACTTTGGTATGGTATCCCTGGTTTTGGGTCCACTCAGCCACCTATCCCATGGATACTGGGGGTGAAGCTGATCACTCACCTCCAAATAGTGATGAGGTAAAGAATACATGGTTCTATACATTCAGTCTGCATATGCCTTCATGGCATAATGTTTAATCAGTGAAGCACAGGGACAATTTCCCTTACCCCCAAATCATATCATGGTACACAAACCAACATCATATATCTCACATTGGTAAGGAATATGCTTATCTTTGTTGTGAATTGAACAGACACAAGTCTGCAATTGATTTTCTCTGGGTGCCCAGAGCCGCTCTGTGCTGGCTTCCAGGAACTTTAGCTTTTATCATAGTATTTTGCCAGAACTGTTCTGGACAATGTGGAGAAGAGAAAATTCTTGACCCTACCGGGACTCAAACTCTGACTCCTCGGTTGTCCAGCCTGATGCCAGTCAAAATATTGCCTAAGCTCTCCCGGCTCCCTACAGTATATATGTATGTGTGTGACATTATTCTAAAATCATCTTCTTCAGAGACTCTGATAGTTCATGTCTCATCTTTATGACTAAGTCTAAAAACAAGCCATGTCACATACTGTCATTTCAGATAATGGGTAATGTACTATCCAAATACTGGTGATAGAACTTGATCATCTCATCTATTTATATTTGGAGAACTGATGTGAAGAGGAAGAAAAAGGTTCAGTGGACTTGAGTGTTGTTGATATAAATTCTCACGTTGTTCTGAAGCCTTATCATTAAAATACAAGTAAAACACAAGCACAGAAATCCTGATATGAAGTCTGTGTTTTATAATCCAACAACTACAGCTCAATAAAGAAAGAATGAATGAAATGTAGATGTAATGGAAATAACGTTTCTTTTTAGCTTTGTTAGTATAAATATGTGCAAGCTGCAGAAAAGCTGAATATCAGTTCTCCTCGACCTGCTTTCCCTCATTCGCAAGCAAGGAACAAACAGGCCTAATGTCAGTCACCACCTGCAAGAGCTTTGAAATTGTTAATATTTTGGCAGCAGGGACATGGCTATGCAATTTGGGCTGCCAGCTGCAGACATAAAAAGATGGGAACCAGCAGGTCTGCAAATTTGTTTCAACAAAAACGCATATAAGGACTGTGTGATGGAACAGTAGTTCGTAAGTGACACCAATGGGTACAATGGGTGATAGAAACATAACTCTTAAAGTCCCATAGTAGATACTTGCGACAATTAAGATTTTTATATAAATAAATATAAGTGACTACAGTTACATGCTTAGTTTGAATTTAGGAATGCAGGTAAGAAAAACCAGACTGGAGTTCACACTTTTAAGATATAACTTCAAAAATTATGTAAGAAAGAAGGGTGAATATGAAGTTGAGTTTAAACACTGATAACTATACAAATGTGATAAATATTTATGAACTAAAATTATGGGCCATGGTTTTACCAAATACAAAGTGAAACTGGAATAAACTGAATGCTGGCACCACGTATTCAGAATTAACATTATTCTAAAATGAACACTCAGATGCACAATCTAGTGTCATTTATACCATTCAAGTATTAAAACTGGGGGTACTTAGTGATGTAGTTGGTTGAGTTATTATGCTACAAGCTTGAAGGTCGCGAGTTCAAGTCCCAATGAGGTGGATTTTCTTTCCATTTGCTTAATCCTTCCAGCCACACTATGGGCCTCGGGTCGACTCAGTCTCTAACAGAAATGAGTACCAGAAATCTTCCTGGGAGTAAGGAGCAGATTGGGCGTAAGGCTTACAACCTTACCGCTATCTGTGAGCCAATTGTCTAGACAATATTTGGGAGCCTCACTGTCTCACAACCCTATGGGCCTTCACAGCCTGTTACAGGGATAGCTTTACCTCATTTTTACCTATTACCTACATAAAAACAAAAATCACCCAATAGCCATAAGAATATTATGTCTGATTAGAGGTTTAATACATCAAAGATTCTGATTCCAATATATTCCATTCATAGGTTTCATTGGAGGAATGTTAGTTCTATTCATCTATGTAGCAAGATTAGCATCAAATTAAATGTTATCGTTATCAACAAAAATAATAATAACATCAATAGGAGCAGTGTTACCTTTACCTTTACCAGCAATAAAATCTACGGAAATTTTTCAATAAATCTCATAAAGTAGGTGAAAATATTTAGGATTTTCTTAATTTCCATATACTTTTCACGGCTGCAATATAGAGCAATGCGGTGCCACAGTATTGAGGGAGAAGTGAATTATAGCTGAGGTTTTAATGCATCCCATATGTTTGTTATTCTGCATATATTTTTTCCATATTTAGTCTCTATAGTATCAGGTTTATCACAGCTTCATCTTAAATGTTTCTGTTATTAGTTAAATAAAACAGAATTTTCATGTTTACAATTTAATGCATGGAGCTGCAGGTGATAAAGCAAAAAGTAAAATTTTTTGTGCTAGAGCACCAGAAAGGTAAAGATGTATTCATTCTATTATTTATCAAGCTTTCTGGGTAGACCACAGCTGTCGGATTGTGACACCATTTCCACTGGCATGTTCTATGGCTCATATATGTGCTCCAAGTGAAGAGCAGCATAGGCCACAGTAATGTATGCACTCAATTCTCCAAGCAAATTGGATGATACAAACTGCTAATAGTATGATTAGACTGAGACTACTGATGTTCAATGATACTGACTACATACCCTATGCATCTTTGACACTGCCCTTTTCCTAGGCAATGTTGGAAACTTTCAGTTATGTAAGAAGCATTAAAGTTACAAGTTGTGGAGGCACACTGGGAAGCAGCGTTCTTGCAAAATGTGTTTTGTAACAATCACCATCCATCTTGTCATGTTCATCAGTGATACTTTCTTTGCCTAGAAACACATATTTTGCATTTGGCATGAATCTGTTTTCTTTCACACAATACATTATTGTAAAATATGGTCCACAATCTGCATAAGTCTTTAACCGAGCAGAGAGTCCTGCCTGGATAGCTTGTTTTGGAGTTTTAGTTGCCTATCTTGCCATACATTTAACACTGCAATCCCTTTACTCAACCAGGATTCTTCAGTTAACACAATATTTCGTTTTTCACTCCTGCATCTTTTAACTTGTCTCAGATATTTCTGATGTCAATAGACTAACTCATCACTTTCTATAAGAATGGTTTCATTTCCCCTTATTTCATAAACAAAATGTATTTAGAATAATGCGAAAAGTCAATCCTTTAAAATGAGGTTGATCAGGACACTGTTCATATCTGCAAGTGTACAGTTCAGTATTGGCTTTCTAAAGAAGAAATCATGAAATTTAAACTTTACCCCACTTCTGCCTAAATCACTGAATTTCATACATCTCTCCTTTCCCGCTTCCTGGCCCTTGTTCTGTTTCCTTTCAATTTTACAAACAGGCACCCCTGAGATGTGGCTTGTATATCACTTTCACTTCCAACCCACATAATACTTCACTTATTATTTTTTTGTTTTTGTGTAGGTAATAGGCAAAATAATAAGGTAAAGCTATCCCTGTAACAGGCCGTGAAGGCCCATGTCACACATTTTCTTCAGACAATCGGCTCACAGATGGCAGTAAGTTTGTCACCCTTACACATCAGACACCCTTTACTCCCCAGGGTGGTACTCATTTCTTTTAGATGCTGAGTTGACCCCAGGGCTGTGCAGCTGGAAGGATTATGTAAATTTAAAAAATCCACCTAATTGCCATTCAAACCTGCGACCTGCATAGTGCCTCAACCAACTATGCTACCACACACAATTTCTGAAGTTGTCTGTTTACAGTATGTCACTATGTTTTATTTTTACACCAGAAGCTTCAGCTATTTCTACTGATTTATCACGGCAATTCACAATAAGCTACATATTTTGAAATGGAGCAAAAAATATATGGTAAATGTTGAAGTAAAATGATTTATGTATTTTATGGCAATGCTATACTGTACTGTACTGACCATGATGGTTGAATAAGTGTTGACATCAATGTAGGACTCTTACATTTGATTAAATGGTCCTCATTATTTAAGAAAGAAGAAATGCATTTCTACTTGGACACTTCTGTCTCTGTGGCAAGATATAAATTAAAAAGTGGCAAGACCTGCAGGTATGTAATAAAGAAATTATTGCAGTGCAACAAGGGAGTAAAATATATTTATGCTCTTTTTTCTAGAGGAGGTAGTGGCAGGAGAGTATAAACAGTGCCACAAGAACTGTAATCTTGCCTAATATGAAAGTGAGTGGCCAACTTCATGTTCAGGTTGCTTTACTCCTAGTTCCCATTCTTTAGCAGGTCCATGTTCAATCTGGACATGATGGTAAAGAGAAAACAAACCTGACAAGTGTAAATAAACATATATGCTGTATCTCTATATCCCAAGACTTTGATTGTTTTATGGAAGTTTCAGATACAGTATAGAGAGATCCATTACATATGGATTTAACAGCATGTATTAATTAAATGCTTGAAGAACTAAATATTTCTATAAATGAAGACAGTATTTTACTGTACAATATACACACTCATGTTTAAGTGAATATGTAAATGGTTCTTTAATCCCCATAACAGGTTGTGGAGGTCCATAGGGTTGTGAGAGGTCAAGGCTTGAAAATTTTCTAGACAATTGGCTCAAAGATGGTGGTGAGGACATGGAAATATTACTTGATTTTATTTCTCCCAAAAAAAACAATGTTGTGAATTTTATAACTTGACATTATAGAAAATAGAATTGTTATATGCATGCATAAAATTGAAATTTCTATATCACTTTATCCAGTCTAAACAGTGTTCTTGGTCATGCTGGAAGACCAGCATATTAATTTCATACCTTTTATGCTTCAGCTGCTATAGAATCATCAGCATCATCATCACCATCATCATCATATAAACTGCAGACATTTGGTCAAGATTTTTCTCATAACAGGAATTATGAAACATCATTACAAGTATGATACCAGTAATGAAACCAAAATAAATATATGAAACCCAATTATATGATATGACAGCATTCCAGTAAAAGTACTGAACTGTCTTTCCCTATGCATCAAAGTACATTGTTATTCCACAGATTCAACTTGTTTAAAAATTTTGGGTTCACGGTAGATCCAAGAAAATGGAAGTATAAACACTAACTGAAGCTCAAGCTCGTTTTCAAGTTTGGCTCAATTATGACTTGAAAACTTAATAAAAGGTGTTAGAACTATCACTTTTTTGTATGTAACTGCTTAGAGTAAATTATAAATTTGAACATTAACGTGTTTATTATGTTGAATTCCAAAACTACAGAATACAGTGTATTAAGAACTATAATTGAGATGTATGAAGTATCATTGTGTAAAAAAATTTACAATAGCAGAAGAAATTTTGCATGCTCCAAATATTACACAGAATATGAAGTGAACAATTAAGAACAACAGAACAACAGACAGCGACACAAAGAGAAAGAACAACAAGTGAATTAGATTGCATTTGCAGTTGAGAAATGTAACTTTATATATAACTGTCTTTATATAAAAGCTACAATTACAAATGTTAAGAAATATTCTGAATATCAGAAAGAATAGTAATGACAACTCTTCCTCCTGAAGCATGCTGTTTCCAGCATAGTTAATATTTAAGATAAACATTTTGAACTTTAATTATAAATTAACAAGAAGTAAATTGTCTCAATTAGTGCAATTCTGTGCAGAATGTGTGCTGTAAGCATTTGACATAGTCTGATAAAAGTAGGTGTACATGACATAAAGAAGTGAAGCACACCCATTCCTGGCATATATGAGTACAGCCCAACAAACACCAAAATGTAGCTACATCTAATCAACAAGGTATGAGAGACACATAAATTAATTTTCAACAAGAGGAAACTTACTGCATGATGGCCCTGTCCTTCAAGGGCATTGTACTAACAAACATTCTCCAATAAATTAAGAATCAAGTGGTCACTTGTGTAGAGAAACTTAAGTACATTATTAAATTAGCATTTATGAATCATATGACTGAATGCAAACTGCTGCAATTGGGGATACCAAAGTGCTTAACTTGAAAATGCTACAACTTGTTCGAATTGTATGGTTTGAAAATCACATTCATGTTGCTGCAAAACTTAATTGTATTTTTGTACAAGAGTTTCATCTCATTACTTTAATTCATAACAAGGTACAAAAATTGTAATATTTTCAAAAATAAGGTTACACATACACACAGTGAATGTAAACGAATTTTCTACATTGTAGATTCTTGAGCAGAGAAATGTACGTGTATAATATTTCTGCTAAAAAGTTCACAGAGCAAACAAAATTCCTTCCTACTCCATATAAGCTACTAACAGATCCTCATGTTAGAAAATCATTGATTTTTCTACATTGTTTAAGTTTGATATTGAATATCCAGTCTCATAATACATTCTTGTACTGAAAATTATGTTAAAACAACAAAGCACATATATAGAATATGATTTAAAACATATAATTTAATTCTGATAAAATTAAATATACACATAGAGTATAAAAACTGCAGATTTCAACCCAGTAAAATATTAAAAAAAATAATTCATAATTTAGTGCTCATTGCTTTCTGTCTTATTACCTTTAGAAATTCATAACTTTCTAATGTTCTCATTTTACATTATCATAAAATACTTTTACTGTTTAGTACATACAATTCTAATTTCCAAATATATATGTAAATATTTCGTTTTTTTTTATCTCATATATGGAGAAGTGTCTACTCTTAAATTCACTGGCTGTATGGAAACACATTATATTCTGAATATTTTCATGTTAAACGTTATTTCAAAACCAAATTTCTTTTGGAAGAGATGAATACCACAAAATTAAATTTTAAGGACAGTTACATATATGTCTGGAACTTTTTCTGTAACACAGCTGATATTTCATCACATTGTCCCCATTGCAGTGTAGAACCTTTAGTAAAATATACACTGTAAGAAAAATTTAAAACTTTGATTCATTATTTTTGAAATTGTACTTAAATTTCCAGGTAGCATACAACTATTGGTTTTATATAAGACATACCAATGAAGCAGTGTGATATCTTTCAGGCAATCACTGAAGTAAGTGAGACAATTCCATGCATGAAACACTGTCAAACAATGTTGTTTAGAGACAAAGACATCTAAGGACTATCATACCATACCATATATTGTCTGTAGCACTTCCCATATTTTAATAACACTGTAGACTGGAATTTTAGTGTTACTACAAACAAAATACAGTGCAAGAATAATCTTGTGATCATTATTTTAGGTTAGTCTGGCCAGGGGGGAATGCAGGTACTTCTGTGTACTGTAAATCATAAGATAATAATAAAAAATATATATAGCCCATAATCACTATGCAGAAAAAACATTTATGTCGGTGTTCTTAAACATATCTTGATTTGTAGATCTCATCAACTACACTGCTTTCATTACTGACTGAAATATCAACCAATAATATGACTATAGAAAATGAGATCTGAGTTCACATTGATACAATATAGATGAAGAGCGTATTATTATTATTGTTATTATTATTATTAATATTAATAATATTATTACTACTACTACTACTACTACTACTACTAAACTATTAACAACCATTATCATTATTTCTATGCTGTTTACTTCATAGTTTTCTGAATGTAAAACGTATGAATAAGATGTGTAGTAATATAAAAGTACACTGAAGTTAATTTGTCACTGACTGACTTCCTAATACCTTAAATTGCGAAGAGTATCAACTCTGGCACAAATGACACTTTAATATGCACTAAAAATAACAAATTAAAATAATTCCCATATCAAACATTGGTAACAGTATGCATAACTTCTATAACATTGAAGTAACATATTTTGTTAAAATATCTGCATATAGCTACAGTTGTCCAAATTACTGGTCATTTGAAGTTCAAGATAAATAATAAAAGAAGCATGGTACTGCCAAATTGGAAAAGAAAATGTCCCCAACCTCCCTGCCAAAGTCAAAATTACTTTTGGACTTGACATATTAGGTTATGGTTAGAAAAGACTGCCACTGCTTCTACATAAGATGATATTCTGTCAGTGAAAAGTCTAAGTGCTGCTATAAAAGAAAACACACAAACACAAAAAACCTTGGGGGATAAGTTACCATTTTTATCTACACTGCTCACAGTAAAATTTAGTAAAATTGAATGTCTGAAGCCAATGTATTCAGTGGAAAATCATATGTAGACTTCTTTAATATTAATTAATGTAGTTAGATTTGGTTTGCTTTAGAACATGTCATTAGGAAGGTTCAGAAAACCAAGGTGGGGTTGGAATTAAATGGGACACATCATCTGCTGGTCTATGCTGATGACGTGAATATGCTGTGAGATAACATAGGTACCATAAATATGTAAAAACACACCACAGTTAATTGGCGCCTGTAAGGACAATGATCTAGAAGTAAATGCAGAGAAAACAAAGTATATGTCACCGTCTTGTCAACAGAATGCAGGGCAAAATCATGACATAAAAATAGTTAGCGGATCCTTTGAAAATTTGGCACAGTTCTCATATTTGGGAACAAGAGTGACAAATCAAAATTTAATTCTGGAGGAAATTAAGGGATTCAATTCAGGCAAAACTTGCTACCATTGAGCCCAGAAGTTTAATCTTCTTGTCTGCTGCCTAAAAACGTGAAAATTATAACATACATTATTACAATTTTGCCTGTGGTTCTGTATGGGGGCGAAACTTTGTCTCTGACATTAAGGGAGGGACATAGACTTAGGGTGTTTGAGAACAGGGTGCTGAGGAGGATATTTGGACTGTAGAGAGATGAAGTGATAGGAGACTGGAGAGAACTGCATAATGAGGACCTCCATAACTTGTAATCTTTGCCAAATATAATGAGAATGATAAAGTCAAAGAGGATGGGATGGGCAGTGCATGTAACACGAATGGGGGAGAAGAGGGGTTATGTGAAGAACATTGTCTACCAGGTTAAAATCTATTGCCTTTAACACCTGAAAGCCTCTATATGGGATGATGCAGCCACAGTAACACCAAATATTCTTCAAGTAACATGGAACGAGGTCAAATATCGTCTGGATATTTGTTGTGCCACCAACGAAGCCCACACTGAAATTTATTGAGGAAGTTATATACCCAGAAAAAGCTTTGACAGTTTCCTTTTGTAATGGTGTAATCCATAAATGTGGATAGTAAATGCTTTGAGATACAATTATTTTATTTTGGATAACTTTCATCCAGACACTTTGTATTTATTCTAATATTCTGCAAGAGTACCAATTCACAGCTGAAGAGTGCATTTAGAATACTTTATAGTAACTGGATTTGACGTTCCTTCAAAATATTAAATATATTTAAAATATGCTCACTAGCTGAAGATCTCTCATTTCTGAATGCAAGAATATCAAAAATAATTTCAAAAGGAAAGACAGGTCAAAACTTTCTCTGAAGCAGCCTTGCCTCTGGTTAAGGAATGAAGTGCAGCTGTGATGAAAATTAGTGTATACAAGTTAAATTTGTAAGTATAGATGTTATAAAATAGCTTGTGTTTTCTTACAATTGAAATATTTCTATACTGAATAAAAATTTAGTAATTTTTCTAACTCGATCCCACACCACAGCAAATGCCTTTCTGAGGAATGTGCTTTACCTTGTACTGTGTATAATTTAAGTCACAGATGAACAACATTCCTGCCTACATTGTCAATGAAAATATGTAAGATAATATTCATCATGAAATAATGTTGGTGTAAAATTATCTAATTTGTAATACACAAGGCTATTTTAAGTGTCAGTAATATAAGGCTACAGAATTTGTTGTGTGATGAATAAATATATTAGAGTAAAAAGCAATATGTCAATAGGTATCATAAACTACTTTGTGAACATTTAATTATATTCTAAAATATTCTATGCTAAATACCTGACATTAGCATTACCTATGGAATATACTGTATAACAGGAAGCTAAAGTGACTTCACTGCCTTGTAATCTTCAGAAGAATTTTTGTTTGTATAAGTATAGGTAATATATTTGATGGTTGTGGCAAGGCAAAATCTTCCTGTTATGCACAAACATTGTATGGGTTTCCATCTTTTCTGCTTGGTGAGATATGGTTATATGAGGCTAGAGCTATATTGCAAAATGAAGGTTGCAGGTTTGCCTGCAGTAACCGCCTTACATACTCATATCAATCTCAGAATTGATTGCATCTACATAAACACATGACCCACAAACATTCCCACCCTCAGGGCACACTGATCAGCAATTTTTACATTATTGGTTGGAATTTTGTGTGTAAGATGCAGATTTCTTTTGCCCCAGCATCTGTTTTTCACATGTTCTCATGTTCATTCAAATAAAACGAAGTCTCATTTGAAAAGAGATATTAACCAGTCAACAAAAGTACCATTATAAACTAAGTGAACACACCAGTCACCAAAATTACTGAGTCACAGGGCTGCAACGAGTGAAAAACTGCGTTTTTGTACACTAAGATTGTACTTTCAATAATTCCATTGCGTTCCTTGTTTTGGCTTTTGGCATTACTTTCGGTATTTGTTGTGAAACACGCTGCATAGGATTAAGAGGAAAATCTTCAAATCGATCTCTGCTATTGTCCAACATTTCTTGTGTTAATGCTTGCCACTGACATTTTAATTTTATAATAACACACAACCTTTTCTTAATTTACTGGCAAGATTTTGAATCATGTTTCTTTGGGAAACATCCAGAATTTCTCTTAAATTTCTTAACAGACTTAGTTATATTTCTAAGACCGCGCCATAGCTCAAGCAGTTAGTCGCTGGCTTTCCACTGCGGCAGCCCGGGTTCAATCCCAGGTCTGGTCAAGTGGGATTTGTGGTGGACAAAGTTGTGATGGGGCAGGTTTTCTCCAAGTACTTCAGTTTCCCCTGCCAATCTTCATTCCACCAACTGCTCCACAATCACCCTCACCTATCATCTGGGTCTGGTACAATAGGCCAGAAAGTGGCTGCAGTACAAGTGACTTAGTCCCACCCCACTAGCATTAAAAAAAATATACAGTGGAACCTTGCTTATGAGCACCTCTCATAATGAGTAATTCACATAATGAGCAAAACAAATTGTAAAAAATGACTCGCTTAACGAGTGACGTTTCGCATAACAAGTGACGAGAGGGGAAGTCCCGGATTGTGTGCTTGCTACATCAGTCTGTGTTTAGCACTCGTTCCGCTAGCATCTTAGTGTCGCTTGTGATCACACATTTTTCCAAACTTGTGTTCAGACATATTATTTGTGATTTTTGTTGTGCAAAGTTTAATAACCCTTGCAAAAATGTCCCCGAAGAAAAAGCCGCAAACAGACAGCCATAAGAGAATAAAAATAACCATAGAAATTAAACGTAAAATCATTGAAAAGCGAGAACGAGGTGTGAGCATGGCTGATCTAACACGGACATACAATCAGTCTACATCAACGATTTGCATGATTTGGAGTTGCATTGTGTTTCACAGCAAGAAGTTGTGGAGGAGAGTTTGTCAGAGGAGGAGGAGAAGGTAACAGCAAAGCAACAATCTTCTGGTGCAATAAGAGAAATGCTGAAAGCATGGGAAACTGTTACATCGTACATTGAGAAGCCTCACCCTAATAAGGCAGTGGCTATGAGTGCTACAAATTTATTTAATGATAATGCTGTGTTGCATTTTCACCAAATTTTGAAGCGTCAGCAAAAACAAATGTCTCTAGACAGCTTTCTAGTAAAAAAGAATTAGATAGGTATCATAAATAATAAACTAATTATTTCGATTTTTTTTCCGCAAATTGAATTAGCATTCCAGGTTGGTTCATTCCGCACAGAAGAAAAGATGAAGATGATTCACGCTCCTTAACAATGTATATATAATTTTCTTTGAATAAACGTTATACATAACATTTTTTGAGTATTTTTTGGCATGGAACACATTATCGTATTTTACATTAATTTATATGGGAAAAATTGTTTCGCTTAACGAGTGTTTCACATTACGAGTAAGATTCTGGAACGAATTATGCTCATTAAGCGATGTTCCACTGTATTTCTAATAGTGTTCGTGTAAAACATTTGATGTCCAAGTGTAAGAATGACGTGTGCCCAACAGATGGATCTTTTGAGAGCTACAGCAAAATTAGCAAAACTATAGCCTTACAAAACCATATCTGTGCAAATTTTAGTCACATAAAGCTGTAGTTTCTCAAATTGGCATATTCAGTCACCCCAGACTGGCACTCTTTATCCTCAGCTAAACTCTCTTTCAGGTTTCATCTGAATGGGCATGCGAGTACACAAAACAATATAAACTAGAACACAAGAAATTCCCATATTTCAGACTAAGTTCCACTTCATGATATAAAATTTGAGAGTTATGGGCCCTGTGTTTCTTGCAGATATATTTGACTCTATGAGATATGTAAATGAGCTAATGCTAGCAGACCAGTAAACTTAGAAGGGTGATACAGCCCCAGTCTCTATCACTGCAGCTGTAGGAGAAGGAAATGCAGAAACTCATGCAATCAGGACACATAGAGGAATGGCCATGACTCAGGACATTTGCTCTTCTGTGCAAAAACCTAATTGGATAAGTGAGACTTTAGGTCCTCACAGAATTGACTGTGAAGATTACCTTCTCCTTATATGTAACACCACACAGTTTAGTAGACAGATAAAAATGTTTTGAAGACAGCAATTTCATCCAAAAAGTTGGTATCTGTCTGCCTAATTATATGGTGCCTCAGCCCAGAAGACAGTAATCTTCAATCAAACAGAACTGAAATATTATTTTGAAATGAAAATTATTCAGCCACATTTTACTTAAAAAATTGAACAATACTCACAAAACTTCACATGTAAGATAACAGAAAATGGTTTGCCTTGTGACCTATAAACATTAAAAGTATCAAACAATTTAACTCTTACCTATATATACAACAATGGAATATTTCTGCTAATGTATCCATAAAGAAACAGCTAACAACTATTAGTAGCAGCTTATATAGCTAATATCATGAAGCTTCTGGACTACATAAAGAATTCTCTCCTTGTCAGAACGTTAGTATTTTGTCTCATATCATTTGTCAATGCAGCTAATAATCATTAATTATGAAGGAAATTACTTTCACTGACAAAAGAATGTATAATTTCAATGTCTTTATCAGTACTCTTCAAATCTCAATGTTTAAGAACACCGAACCTAATGAGATTACTTACAAAAACAGAAAGGAAAAAAAGAAACTTAACATGAGAAACTACCTGCTGCTGATTTGTTTTCTGCTCACTAACCTGAGGCAGAGGGAGAAGTTTTTGTGTACTACGACTGACCTGTAGCAGAGAGCCATCAGAGCAAAAACTATGAAAACCCCCCCTACCACCGACATCAACATTACAACAAGGAACACTGTGTTTGTACTATGGTAGCTCTCTACATGATTTCAGATATTTGAAAACAAATACATCATCATAAAAATGTTCCAAGTATTTACCAAATTGCAATTAAATATTATTATGTTTATAACAAAAAATTGAAAGCAAAATTATCCAATGATAATCAATAAATAACACATATTACAAATTTTGATAGTTGGCAGTAGCCCATAATAAATTTTTAACAATATTTAATTATAAAATGTTTTGAGAACAGTATTCATTATTGTGTTGAACGGTTGTTACAAGCAATATTAAGATATAATATGAAATGTGTTTTAGTAAGACGGAGAGAAACACATCAGTGTTGCAAATATAAGTCACCATAGTGTTCATTCCAATTATTTAAAATGTGTATAGTCACAAAAGTGTCAAAATTTAAAATTTTGTTTGCCATTTGTCAGTGAATATTGGAAGTCACTCACAGTTGGTGTAGACCAGGCCAGCAGGTGACAGGTGGAATGCAGTCAGGGTGATAGTATGTTGTGTGCATTCAGTAAGTGTTAATACATGGGCGCAAGTATGATTTGGTTTCACGTAAAAATATTCCATGGTTTCCGGTGATTGGATGATTGATTGCCGAATGTTGGTGGGACCAATCATTTGGTGATTGATGGCACAGACGTTAGATGATGTTTGGTTGGAATTCGGGTCCCAGCGATCCAGCCATGGCATGCAGACAGAGAGACAGAGAGAAGAGAAAAAAAAAAAAGGAAAAAGAGAAAAAAGAGAAAAGCACAAATCAGCAACAGTGATGCATCAAGAAACAATAAACAATGCATATCAACAATTCCAAATATTGACCAAAAACAATACTGCAACCTCTTACTAAAAGAAGAAAAAATTGGAATAAATAAACTACACATATTTACCATAATAATACATCATACACTAGTACAACATACATGGGAATATTACATAGTAGTTACAGTATTAATAGAGACAAACATGATTAAACAATTTAAATCAGCTTTGTATGAAACCGACCAAGTACATATTTACGATATAATACGAAACAAAATTTTAATACTAATTACTGATCATAATTATTATCTAACAGAGATCTTCAGATTGAGCAATAGAAGAAGCTGAAAGTGTGTTAACTTTGAAACCATTACAATTTTTTTTTTCAAAACATAATTCTTCATAGAATCTCAAATTCCTGCTTGTACATTAACTTTACACAAAATTGCTTACAGAATCTCATTTTTAATAATGTGGACATAAAGCAGGGAATACTGTCAGAAGAGAAATAGATACTTTTTCATGTTTTAATATTGACATTATGATAAAAGAAGTGTATCTTGAATGTACTTGGTCAGTATTTGTTTTCTAAGCATTTCACTTATATGAATCATGAAATATGCACTGAACATGAAAGCCACGAATAATAAAAATCAGCGAAGCATGTGCCACGAACGAGCCAACGCACATATGGATGAGCAGATGAACATGTCATCACTGCAAATAGATAACAAATAACAAGCAAATCCAGAGAAATATGATTATTGTTCTCTTTGTATAGCAAAATCTAACACACAAACACAGCAACATCCAACATAACTAAATTATTCAAATAGGGGGACTAAGGACTAGACATCACAAAAGGACATTAGTTTTGCATAATAAACATCAAAATAACATATTTACTGACTCACTTTTAATCCAAAAATGTCCTCATAAAAAGAGGAGTGGACAGAATTAAAGAAAATATAGACTTATATGTTTGCAGAAAAGTGTGTTTTAAAAGTATGTTATTGTTTTATTCAACTTAACTATGAACTGATATCAAAGCAAATTACTGTACATTCTTTCTCCCAAAGCAACACTAAGCTGACACATACTGTGCACCAATATTTACAGAACCAGAGTATAAACACTACTTTACTCTAATGCACTCGATAATTCTTGTTGGATTAGAGGTTATCAGAGCAGTGATTATGTAGAGTATTATCTTCTAGGATATGTTGCTGTGTAGTCCAGAAAATGTTCTTCAATGTTTGCGTGAAACATCAGTGAGCTTCTACTGGACTATGTAATATCATGTCCAAGAAGACAGTACTCTGACAATTCTTGTTATGCCAACTGGAATGTTAATTCCAACAACTGTCCAAACATACCTCCCATGGCAGAATCTAGTGTCTCATCATTGGCACAATATATCTCTAATGAAACATACTACATGAACTCTGTAATGTTTACAGCTGCAGCACATAAAGACAAATTTCTGCTTTTTAATTAGTACTGAGAATTACATTTTCCCTTGTTTCTTTCTACAAATATTTTCCCAATATAAGATATATTTATGAGGTACAATCATAACATATTCCTTCTCAAATTGCATATTATTATCCTCTGTATGTAACCAGTGCAAAGATTTCCTTTTGTTTTATATTGATGTTATATAATTTTAACTTAAAGTCAAATTTGAATGTTTTCCATTTTAAGGCACATTTTAGAGTAAGTGTAATGTTTTTCTTCTCTTTTGGTTTGTAATTGCCTGTTATGCCTTGTAAGTAACTGATACAAGGCCTCCGACTAATTCTGATATTGCTTAATTCTAAATCTGATCCCAAATTTCAGATCTTCATACTTTTCTGAAGTTTGTGCTTACTTACTGACAATCTCTTCCTAACTTTTACAAAGAGAAGATAGTGGTTAGTATCACAGTCAGCTCCTCTGAAAGATCAGACATCAGTTATAATTGAATGCCATCTTTTATCTATTAAGTTATGATCAATTTTATGGTGTGTCTGCTGTAAGAAGTCCAATTGTATTTGTAGGTGCTATGATATTACCATCATCTGCAGCACAAGCATGAAAACCAACATCACCACAAACATAATTATTGTTAATACATTTTTAAATTGCCAAGTTTACTATTTTATCCTGTTACTAGTATTAATTTAACAAGGCCTCTCATTTCCAACTGCCAGATTCAAAATATGTTATTTCTCAAATTTTGTATTGAAGTTACTGGACAAAATAGCGGCCTCCGTAGTCTAGAGGTAACGTTCCCACCTCATGACTCATAGTACGCGGGTTCAAATACCCGGCGGAGGTCGTCGAATTTTTAAGGGTGGAAAAATTCAGGAAACAAGTCCTCCGGGAGGGACTTTAAGCCATGGGTCCCGTGTCGTAGCTTTAAGGCAAGTAAAAGAACCTCATACCTCCAAAGGAGGTCACTGAGCCAAAATTGCGGATGTTTCCCGCCCAACAGCAGTCACTAATACCTCTGGTAGATGGGGGAAGCATTATAGATACCTCTCAGCTAGTAGAGCCGGTCTCGCTGGCTGGGCGGGACTGATGGTAAGTACCAATACCAGTAGGATATAGAGACTGGTAGAAATCATAGAGCGAAGCACAATGGACCACTACAGGTCTAAGTGCATGGGGAAACCCACCCTCTCCAATAACTAACTAACTAACTAACTACTGGACAAAATTATGATGTGGTATTTAAGGATTTTATTGAACACATGCTCAAATTACCCATAAAAGTATTCTCTAAAAACACATCATATCCCAAGATGCAGTATGCACATTCCAAATAGTAGGTCTAATAACACCCCAAGAACCTCTTAGTATTACACAGAACAGCCCATCACTAACACACTGTACCCTTGTAACTGCTGAACTCAGCCTCCTAATATCATACATGTCCTCACTGCACATCATATATTAAAAGACATGAATAAGAACTATTCAATTAATGTATATCTTACATCCTGGACCACAACCAGGGAATTTTCTGAAGAAGAAACATCACAGATGAATTTCTCTTGAATGCAACTACATGAAAACATTTATGATAACACCTAAAATACAATCTTAAATCAACAAATAAAGATGCAAATACAAAATGTAGATATTCTATAGCCTAATTTGTGTAAGATATTTTGATTTTTTGATGTTCATCCCCATATGGCACTTAGAAAAAAAGGGGGGTTGTGATATTCAAAAAAGGAAGTGAGTTATCATGAACAAAATAAAAAAAAGTTTCATGTTAGCAAACAAATTCCAATTTAATTGTCATATGTTTGTAGCTATTGACTGTCAGCTGTAGATCTGATTATAATTGTTAAAACTGATTACAGTTCCTAAATAATGTTATTTTTGGTAATGAAGGTGTCATCTGATACATGCCATTATGATAGCTTGTATTGTAATTGATGAGACTCTTTAATTAATTAGAACATATCTGGATTCATTATTAAGTTTTAGGGTTAGATGTTCGAAAATATTGAGCTGGATAAATTTGGAAACCATGCCTGAATCTTCAATTTTTTCGTTCTAAGTAACTCTTGTGTTTAAAATATGTTTAAACGAAAACTACCGTAAAGTCCATCTGGTACAATTCATATTCAAAACAGGCTGATTCAAGGAGGTGCTCTAGTGCCATTCCTTTTCAACTTTGATCTAAAGTATACCTTTAAGAAAGTCAGGTAAACCAGTTTGTACTGACATTAAATGGGACACAACAGCTGCTGGTCTATGATGATTATGTAAATCTACTAGGAGACAAAATAAATACCAAACACATACACACAGAAGCTCTAGCTGACACTAGTAAGGTGGTTGGCCTAGAAGGAAATGTAGAGAAGACTATGGATATGTCGTTGCTTCACAACTAGAAGGCAGGGCAAAATAATGACATAAAGACAGCTAACAGACCATTTGAAAATGTGGCAGAAATTAAATATATGGGAACCACAGCAATAAAACAAGATTTGATTCATGAGGAAATTAAGAGCAGATTGAATTCAGCTAATTCTTACTGTAATTCAGTTGAGAACCTGCTGTGTTCCCATTTGTTGTCTAAAATCGTAAAAATTGGAATACATAAAAAGAACAGTTTTGCCTGTGGTTTTGTATGGGTGTAAAACTTAGTCTCTGACATTATGGGAAGAACCCAGACTAAGGGTGTTTGAGAACAGGGTGACGAGGAGAATATTTGTGAGGAATCAAGTGATAGGAGGTTGGAGAGAACTGCATAACTAAGGGTTCCAAAATTTGTACCCTTTGCCAAATATAATTATAATGATAAAGTCAAGAATGGTGAGATGGACCAGGGTATGTAGGGCACTTGAGGGAGAATAGGAATACATATAATATTTCGGTGTAAAAGAGACCACTAGAAAGAACTAGACATAGGTGGGAGGATAATACTAAATGCACCTTAGACGGATACGATGTAGTGGTATGGACTTGATTGATCTGGCTTGGGATATAGACCAGTGGAGTGCTCTTGTGAATCTTCAGGTTCCACAAATGTTGGGAAATTCTTGAGTAGCTGAGTGACTTGTAGCTTCTTAAGAAAGAGCCAGCTTCACAAGTCAATTGACTAATAACTTTGGATTTAACTTTTATCATGTGGGAATAAGGGATTTAAATCTCCTGCTATTATGGGGTTTTTGGCTAGATTCTAACCTGGTGGTAATGGATTTAATATTTTATTTACTCCTCTTAGTGATGTGCCACAGGGTGCTATAATACAATATTCATATTTTAAATGGTGTGCTGCTAGGTCTACCAGGGCATGCTGGACCAATGCACATGGCAACATAGCCATGCGATGCGTGGATAACAAAGGTTAATAATTTTTTTTTCAGAGGACAACCTGATGTTATAACTGTCAGGTCTGTTACGTGATGGATTAAAAAAATAAAAACATCTAACGGGATATTCTGTTAACCCAAAGGATATGCCGAAATCTTTCTTACCTCTTGTGCACTGAACATTATGACTTTAATTGTGTTTTGCACAGTATTCGGTCTAGTTCTGAAAAGACTGTATATAGCACATAGGCAGAGATTTGTGTTAACTTCTGAACAAAGTACTAACACTAGCTGAAGAACAACTATCAGTCAAACAGTATTACTATATAATTTATAGCTGAACTAATACCCAAGGAAATCAATATCTTATCATCTGCTACATGTACAGAATTATGAAATCTAGGTTAATTATATGACTGATAATAATTATACAGCTTTTTTGTTTCAGCACTGAAGCTATAAGTGGATCAAGTTATTCAATAATTTTTCATATACTGTTGAAAGTTTAAATCATGTAACAGAAGTTCTGAAACCAGCACTGAGAGACTCTCTAACTCCTTCTACCATAGCAGAATTTACTTAAATCTGAACCTGTGAAACAATATAAATAACAAATAGCAAGAAAATCAATACCTTTCCTAAATGTACAGAATTATGAAACCTACATTAATTATATGGTGGATAACAATTATACAACAGGTTAGTTTGAACACAGGATTTATACTGGAATCAAATTATGCAATAATCTTTCTTATACTATCAAAAGCTTAAATCAGACATAGAAGTATCTGAGCCAACACTCAAAGACTGTCTCACTCCCCTTACTCTGCAGGAGTAATTATTTAATTGAAAATTCTGAAGTAATGTAAATATTCATGTAGGTAATATATTATGGATATAATTAATTTGTTCTGTATAATATAATATCCTCATAAAATAAGATGTCTATAAACTGTAATAACCAACCATTTTATACTTGTATTAATTTCTACTTCCTTGGGTTAGGCCTATAGTGGATCCTAAACATAAATTGAAATTCTGCTAAATTTTAGGTTCTCGCAGCAGTATCTACGAAGTGTACTGTCATTTGCGATGTGACACCATAGAGTCGGGTAGAAGTTCACTGTTGTTTTAGGGAGATGTACTGCATCCATCTCAGGATCAAAGAGTAAACCAAGCAAGCCACCAGCAAGAAGCAAGCAGAGCTGCTTTCTAGTGGCTTGCTTGTCCTACTAATTGACTTTGAAGAAGCAGACATGTTCTGCCAACATACTGCTGAGCCCCTACCAGGCTACATGACTTCACATTCCAGAAAATGGTACTCTTGGAATTCTATTTGCACTATCCTTGTGTCTTTAGTAGATAGGTTATACTACATAGAATGAAACAAAGGGCTGTAGAAAATATGAAAACAAAATATCACAGCAAACATGGAAATAGAAAGAATTCACTCTCTCATGTGAATCCTAATTTACTATAAGGATTTAATTTGTGATGATGTAGCATCAGTGATATAGATAAATCAACAACTGAGGAAAATTTTGAATATTATTAGTGATAAAAAATATTATGGTATTGTAAAAGGAAACCAATTTAAATTAATTCCAATAAGTTATTCAAAATCTGGACATAATCATACTGCATCATGTCACAGTTCTGAAGAAAATTATAATGACCATCTCTCATATACACATTGAAAAAGTAAGCACCCATTAGTGAATGATCTGTAGACGCTGGTTGTCATAATGAGCTTATGTGCATTAGGCATCAGTCATATCCTGTGCACATTTGAAGCCTCTTGTGTGTTCCAGTGCTTTATCTCTTGCAGTAAGTCATATTCAGACAAGCAATGTCAGCCATAATAAGCATGGAAAAAAAATTAATTTGTGTTGAATTTTAAATCAGCACAGTGCATTTATTCACTTTTGTGTTTTTCTTCTGATTTTTATAATTTTTGTCAACCATAGTGTGAGAATTTAATGATCTATTAGTGAACAGAAATTCATTCCATTTAAACATCATTAATTCAAAATGCGTATAAGTGGTATGTACATTAATATGTCTTATACACAACTGAAAAATGGAGGATGAAAAATATTTCTGTGAGTTACAAATCTCTGGCTGTCTTTTTTATGACAAGTGTGACTGATGTAGTAAAAAATGTCTTATTCTGTATAAGTAATCAAAAGATAATGTGGAAAATGGTTGTCCTGTGTAGGAGATATACAGGGAATACAAGAAAATGTGTCCCAAGTAGTTCTGTTAACCTGCAGTTTCATATGGGCTGAAAAAGCCACTAAGTTAATGGATCTATTCATAATGTCGTACTTAAGAATCTTGCTTAACTAATATTGTTAGTTCTGTACATATGTATGTATTACAGTCTCAATAGCAATATTTATTCTTGCCTCAACTTGTTTTGGCTGTACACTACTATCATCAGTTACTATCAATTTTACAAAAATCTTTTCACTGTGTTATTTTTTTATCATCTGAATGTGATGTTAATTTTTAAATATTATTTTATATGCATATTTTTCTAAAAACTTCACTAAAATAATTTAAAATATGTTCACTAAAATGTTGGATCCTGTTGAGCTGAACATATTGCATTCAGTGCCAATATGTAGGAACTGTATATTGTGACATGTTGACCCCTACCTCCCCAGCGGTAACGTAACGCTCGCGTTCTTACGGTAATGGGCGAGTTCGCGCCCCGCCACTCCCCTCCGCGGTGACGTCACCGAGGGATATCGCGGTCGCTAGGCAACGCGAGTCAACAGCGGCGACGTTACGATAGTAACAGCGGTGACCTCCGCTAGCGTTACATAGCAACACAGCGCCAGGCAAAAAGGGTGCCTATTACGTGGCCGTTTTCCCGTACTGTCCGATCGAGGCTACATACGGAGCAGCGAAGGCTATTCACAGTCAGTTCTAGTGTGGCTACCGCAGAGTCGTACTGAGACAGTCAGCGAGTCCTGGAGCTACTGCCGAGTTAGCCAGCAACTAGTCAGTTGTATAGTGGCATTTTTCAGTGTACTAATTGTGATACTGCAGATAGCAGTAATCGTAAATCTGTAATTTGAGTGATTGTATGAGCGAGTGTGAAATAAAATTCGCTACACCGAATACATCGAGAATTTATTTGTCGCGATATACGCCCGATACGCGACAATATATACAGGATGTTTCAAAAAAGCTTGCAACTTTGAAAGCTTATATAAATTTATACAGAGGACATACACAAGATTTCGAACTGTCATAATGTAGCAAAACACACCGAGTTTCATGCACGTGGTACTGTAGTACCCAGTACCGCAACCACGATCGCTCCCACAGTTGAAATCCAGATGGCTACTTTCACAGGTGCAGAGCGTGCTCGTTGTGTGTTTTGGTTCGAAGAAACAAAGTCTGCTACACAAGTTCAAAGGAAATTTTGCACTCAGTATAACAAGGAACCTCCCACTAGGCCTACAATTTACTCCTAGCACAAGAATTTTGTTCAGACCAGATGAACCATGCCAAGCCACCCGGTCAGCCACGTGTTTCTGACGCTACAGTGGAACAGAAGAGAGAGAGCTTCATTCAAAGTCCACGAAAGTCAATGTGATGTGCATCGGGAAACTGGTATTCCAAATGTTACTGTGTGGCGAGTATTACAAAAACGTTTACACTTAAAAGCGTACAAACTATCCATCGTTCAACACCTTACGGATGCAGACAAGGTAAGGTGGTTCATAAGGAATTCTGGATGCAAATGTTTCATCGAATACAAGACGATGAGAAGAGTCTGGACTCCATAATTTTCAGTGATGAGAGCACGTTTCATGTCCACAACTGCAGGATCTGGGGCAGCGAAAATCCATGTGTCTCCCTGGAACATGTTCGTGATAGCCCAAAGGTGAACGTGTTTTGCGCCCTCAGCAAAGAAAGAGTGTACAGCCCCTTCTTCTTCATGGAGATGACCATTACCAGTATCGTATATCTGGACATGCTCCAAGAGTTCCTCATTCCACAGTTAGATGAAGATGACTAAGAAGGACGCATTCACTTCCAGCAAGACGGCGCACCCCCTCATTACCTTGGAGAAGTACGCGAGTACCTCAACACCCGTTTCCCAGGTCGGTGGATTGGTAGAGCGGCGCCGATAGCATGGCCACCTTGTTCCCCAGATCTTACTCCCCTGGATTCTTTCTTATGGGGATTCGTTAAAGATCAAGTGTTCGTACCACCTTTGCCTGCAAATGTCGTTGAGCTCTGAACTCGAATTACTGCCTCAGTTGCAGAAGTGACGCCAGAGATGCTACGTAGCGTGTGGCAAGAGACTGACTACAGGTGGGATGTCTGCCGCATTACCGATGGAACTCACATTGAACCATAACTATCAGAGGTAAAACTCGGTGTATTTTGCTACATTATGACAGTTCAAAACGTTGTGTATGTCCTCTGTATAAATTTATATAAGCTTTCAAAGTTGTAAAGCTCTTCATGAAACACCCTGTATTATGGTGACCTATGTGTGGGGGTACCAATGTACTCTTAATGTATGGGTGTTATGTATGTTGCTGTGGCTTGCATGTGTAGATACCAACTCCCACTGAGCTTGTTCCATTGTTACAATGCCTGATGTGTGTTGGAATAATCGCTACACACATTATGCATGCCTTCATAGTGTGGTACATGAGCACAGAGGAAGCCGTATCTTCCTCTTTTATATTCAACCGTGAGGTTTATGGGTTTTGAGGAATAACAGGATAATTATGAATGTAGGATACTGTACTATAATTTAGATAGCATTCAGAAGAATGGATATAGGAAAGGACTCATTTTCAGAAGATGACTCAATGTAAACAAGACTCCTGTTAAAAAAAATAGCATGCTACAATTCTGTTACAACTATGCTAGGTCAACAAACTGTGGCAGAGCTAAAGTTCTACTAACACAAGCCTATAACAAAAGGAAGTTTCATTGTTTCAAAGACATATTATTATAAATTTCAGAAGGTATGTTTTGTTCCGAACACAAATTACCTATAAATAGCTATCTATCTAAAATTATAATTTACATCAATAAATTTAAATCATTTACCTTTAGTGAATCACTTTTGGTTCTCTATTGCCATATCATAAATGAAACAGTTATACACTGGCTTCTCATTGCAGAGGTCTGAGTTTATCCTGAATAATATCATGTAAGATTCCTGGCAAAGAAAGTGACACTGGAGAAACTCCAAGTTTCTCTGACTTTATCCTGAAAATTTTCATTCTGCCAATGCTCCTTACTTATCCATTACCACCCCCTGAGGTTTGTGAAAGCTCTGACCAGAAAGCATATTATCATATTCTTCAGCTTTCATAACAGAGTAAGGAAGCCGAAATTACATGCATCATTAAGTTCTGTTTACAGTAAATGGGCCATATGAAATACTGCCATGAGCTATACAGATATTTCAACAGGTGGATTGAATCTTGTAACTAGCTACAAGCTACAAAGAGGAAAAGAAAGTGGAATTAAATGCAGGTAATAAAAGGCAATAACTCCCCAAATAACTTAAAAATATATAAAATGAAAAATATATTCATACTTTCATTCTTGTGGAATTATTTTATAAATTAAATAACTCACATTTTAAGCAACAATTTTAATTAATCAGACAGCTCCATGCAGCAGTGCCTTTCTTTAGAAGGTAACAGTCTCTAAGCTACTCAAGAGATTCCTTGCCTTACAAGAAACTAAAAAATTCAGTATTGCATTCATGAGAGCCCATGATTTATCCCCATCCAGGGCCACATAAATCCAGTCCAGTTCCTCATTACCCATTTTTATAAGATACATTTCAGCCCATATGTCTTCCTGACATAGTGCTTATCTAATTAAGCACAGGGACAACTTTACCTTTTTACATTTTAATGTTATATCCCATCTGTATGTATATCTCTGAAGTGGTCTTGTCCCTTCAGGATTTTTACTAACATTTTGTATGCTTTCCTCATTTCCTTCATGCATCACTCACACCCCATCTACCTTATGCTCTGTAATTTGGTCACCCTATTAATGTTTGACAAAAAGTAGAAATTCTGAAACTTTTCATTATGCAGTATTCTACATTCTCCTACCACTTCCTCCCTCATAGATCTAAATATTCCTCTCAGAACCTGTTTTTACATGAATATATAAGTTGGATTTCTTCTAATTTGGCTTTCATACAATGATAATTTAAGACAAACAATGAGCATTCACATGACCAATGATCACATCAAAGAGTACTGCAGCCTTTTTGTCTGATGAGACTGTTCCTACATTATTACACTCACCACTTTTATTAAGAGTCTTATGGAGACAGATCTGTGCACTGATTAGTGTAACGTTTAAGTCATGACTTCTTGCAGTATCTGCTAGGAAGGACTCATGAAAAGTATAAGCCCAGATCGGGGTAACATGTCTTGTTTGCAAAGGTTACTTGAAATGCTCTATTTGGATACATTTGAAATCCCATCATTAGATTAAATCCAGAAGTTAAAATAAATGTTTTAAATTCTTAAAATCTCAATGCTTGCATCATGACAAAAATTATACCTATGTCGTTACAGCTTCAGGGGAGCTTGGCTGGACAGTTGTTTCAAAACAGAGGAAAAGAAGAGAGCTATGTAACTGCTGTCATTGACGTGCGGTGATGAATGCTGACGTGGGTCACATGGTACAGTACCTGTAGCAAACAGCCATTAGTGTAAAGCAAATGAAGACGCATTTCACCACAACCACCAGAATAACAACCATAGTGAATGTGCCAAGGTTGTTATTGTTGACATCTAGAATGGAAATGCGTGAGATAATTTATCATTATTACTTCAAGCAAAAAAGAGTACACTATGTAAAACAATGTGTGAAATGTCTCCACTGTCAGATTTATGTCATTACAGATGACAAACTTAAATGTTACAGCCAAAATTATGATTCCACAAATAAAATAAATAATATAATGAGGTTATACGTGCATTTCTAGTTTTATGAATATTCTGAATAAGAGTTCTCAAATGGTTTCTGCTCCCATACTGGAAGTCCCTTTGAACAAATGTAGAACCAGTAGTACGACTTACAAAATTGAAGGTGAAGGATTTCCAGATGGAGATGACAATGAGTTAGGATGATAAAGATAGATCACCTGCACCATCAAGGGAAGTAAAATTACGTCTATCAGAATTATTATCTTTTATACATAATTGGTTAAATGAAACTATATTTTAAATTGAATTAAATTTATTGTCTTGAAAGCTTTTGTTTATGTATAGGACAGTCTATATCATTATACAACAGCCCAGAAATTCTGGTTTCAAAGAGCATTTAGTACATCTCTGAATTGTCTATAAGTTCACTTAATGTACTCCTACACAAATGCAGAGTTGTATTCAAAATGTTCCCTGAAATCTATAATTTCTAGACCCATGTGCATTTATCTGAATGTCCTGTGTATCAATGAGGCTTTTCAGGACTGTGACTTGCGCTAAGTTATATTTTCTCACAAATAATGTTCTTCCAACTGCCAGTGTCTTTTTACTCAAAATAGAAACCAATATTTCGTTTGTATATTTGTATATGATAAAATATTTTACCAACAGCAGATATTAATATAAACTGAACTTTAACTTCTACACTGTTCTAATACAGCAAAATGAGGTCCATGGAAATCTTAATATGTTCAAATCACTGAACTGATCCCGATCACCAGGGTATCAAGTTCATGCTATCATGGGTTATCTTGATGTTACATTATTCAATTTCTGTTCATCAACGAAATTTTTGGGATGGGAATAGAATTGTTACATTCATTGTAAGGTTGCGACTTTTAAAATAATTCTCACCACGTAAACAGAGTAATAATTTGGCAGCTTGGTGATATGAAGATTTGTTTTTTCTTTTTTTTTGTTGTTGATTCTTCACAGATATCTGTAATTAGGCAAAATAAGTCTGGCGGTAAAAACATTTTATAATGCTATCTAGATGTGCTGTATATATTTTATATATAAGAAAGTATAAAAATGGCAGCAGAATAACTCTATTTATACGTTCCAGATATTAATAAAAATTCAATATTTATGTTGCTGTTACTCACGTGCCAATGATTTTTAGCTAACTCTGATGTCATAAATTAAAAATCAACATCAAGTGTGGAATATTAATTGCATCTTGTCAGTTAAGTTCTGTAATAATGACTTGGTCTCACTCAAGCAGTCTATATGTATTATTTCACATAAAGAAGCTTTCAATTTTCATATTTGTGTAACACTAGCTAAGATGAATGTTGTAAGAATAATGAAGTGACAAAACTTAAAATATATATTTGTACTATTTATGGAAGTAAATCTGGAAGAAAACAATATGAGAATGTGAAGATCAAGCACTTATTGTATATCTGTCACTTTTGATGTTCATATTTGTAGTTCACAAGGTTACTTATCTAATACATTGATTACTTGTTCAAATAATATGGTAGCATATCCAAGAAATTGCTATTGGAATTTAATAAAGAAGTTTGGAACTCCCAACTTCATCCTTCACTGGACAAGCAACATTTCAACACAGTTTGAAATGTCATTAGAGAAAAGATTTTAGTCATTTTTAGTCTTCCACTGCAAATGCATTAATATATATATGAAAAATAACTATTTTCCACATTTATTTTCATTTTATTCAGGTTATATAAAAAATAATGAAACTTGAACAAGTAACCAAAAAAACTGCATACATTACAAATAATGAAAAGAAAATCAGACAATGTTACATCTACATTTTCTTAATAGGATTCAGCCGTTTTAAGGGACACTGATGCAATACCAATCAACATGACAGCACAATCATAACGTTTCCACTGAAAAACAAAATACAATTAGTGGATAAGGTCAACAAAATTCTGAACTACATAATTTAGTCTGTCACAATTGCCTGATGTAATTCATCCTGAAACTGAATGCATTCAGTTAGATGATTTAATGAAAAATGATTACTATCTGTCATCATAAGAATTAACAAAAATGTTGTATCTAAAATGCTGACAGACAGAAATAGGAGTATATTATATACTTTCTTCTATATAACACCACATTAATAGGGTTTAAATATGTATTAATACACCCACAATCATTCTTAAATTCTGACATCCCACAATAATTCAGAAAGGATTTCCCATTTTATATGGCCATAACAAAATTACTGACAAAATTCAATGGAAGAACATATAATGTAATTGCCACTTCATGTCCTTGTGTTCTGCTATACCTCTGGTGAAGGGTACACAGAGAAGGAACTTCATATTATTACTGACTGAACAGAAAGTGAGGCAATTAAAAGACACATGTGCTCACTGTACCAGCTAAAAGTACCAGTGTGAAGTCTGTAAAGTTCCATTTATTACTGTCATTGCATGTAGCTCAACAGCAGAATGGCCAAAGTCAAATAGTTCTACCCATCACTTGATAGGAATGCCTCTGGGTAGATGGTAAAATCTGGATGCACTCACAGTGAAGGGATGGGCACAAGTAGGTGACTAAGTTCTGTTGAAAACCCAGTATTTTGGAGTCTCCTTATACAGGGTTTTATGTGAAGGGTATAACAGTTACAAAAGCAGCAAGGACGTGGGTATAACTCAACATATCAGTGCAATAAATGACTCTTTTGATTAATTAGTTAATTAACTTTGTCTGTGGAGGAAGTTCCTTCTTCAAATTAATACCACAGGAAGAATTTCAGATGTGTTCATAAATTTTAATTAAGAATAAAATCTGTCCAACAAGTTACAATAGTGGTAAGATAAAAAAATTATGGAAAGAAACTAGTCATGAGACTATGCTCGGCCAGTTTGTAGTTTTCAATCCTATTTCATCAGATAATCTGAATAAATTGTCCCCAGAATTTTATGTTAAAAAATTGTGTTCATGCTGCACTTTTGAAAATGATCATCTGAAATTATCACTGTACACTTGACATACAAATACTCGTACTTGTGTTTACATATTCGCTAACTAGTTGAGCCTCATACTTCACTCATTATATATAATAATAAGTGCAGAATTATTAATTTACTCTCATAATTGTTACTCTTATTAATGTTGTTATTGTTGTCACCATGATCATAAACATAATAGGTCATATTTTCACCATTATCACAACTGTCCCTTCAGTACTACTAAAATTCCACAAGCGTAGTACCATAAATCAAGGGGACTGGACATTTAGGTAGTTCTTTCCACATTTATGTGCATAAAATAAGGCAATTCTTGGGAATTCCACAGCTGGAAGCTTGAATGCTATGCGTGTATGTTGCACTAGTAAATGAAGTTTTCTCGTATCCATTACAACTAATCTTATTAACATTATAATGTAAAATCCAAAAGCATTCATCAAACACCTAGATACTAGCTTTTTATCAGTATTTGAGTCATTCAAGTATAATTTCAGGAATATGAAGATCACTTAAGGTGCAAAATGATGTTGAATATTACTGCAGATTTTTGATGGATTAAAATGACTCCAGATTCAAATCACATTAGCATTTCTAATAACCTGATGAAAAAATTAGGCTGCTTATTTCAGGACGGCAAGTGAAAGGATTAGTGATATAATATATGACTGCTTTTGTTACCTTCCACTCATATTTTTATAGATAGCAATGTTTGCACTACATACCGTAGGGGGTTTCTTTCTTCACCACTTTCGTTGCCTCGCTGGTGGCAATAGCTGAGCTGGCAGTTGTATACTGAGGGGGTAAAGTCACTTCTATTTGGATGGAACAATCTGGACCACTCCACCCAACCTCACAATAGCATTTGTTTATGTTGGAGCATACCTGTTACATACAACATAATATTACTCTGTTATATTCTAGCATAGCATTTTTATATTAATTTTATAATATTTGGGTTCTGATAACAGGGACTCCTTTGTTACGTCATTGGCTCTCTGCATTGTCATGTGTTACAGAATGAAAGGTGTAAATAACAGAGTGTCATGCAGACCTCTATTACTAGAATTGAAGATTTTAACTATTACGTCCTTGTACATCATAGAGGTGTTGTGTTATTTTAAGAGATATAATATATACACTACGAGAAATACTGATTTATACGAGTATAATACTAGGAGGAAAGATGATCTTCATGTACAACAATGTAACACATCAGTTTTTAAGAAAAGTGTTATTAATGTGGGCATTAAATTATATAATATACTTCCTTTGGAAGTTAAAAAGTCAAAGGGATGTAATGAATTTAAACATAAATTAAAATTATTTTTATTTGATCGTCCTTTCTATACATTGAATGAGTTTCTTCAACAGGGACATGAGGAAGCATAGCAAGGTTTTTTTTAATTAACAAAAAAAGAGAAGAAAAGGGAATTGAAGTAGTTATTGTTATATTTTTAAAATTCTTAGTGATGTTGTAAGGCAAGTACAGTTTTATTTTTAGTCTAATACATTCTAGGATTATAGAGCTTTTAACAATGATGTATTTAGTGAGTTGACTTGTTCAAGTGTTGCAGTTGTAACAGTATGAATGCAAATAAATATGAATATGAATGGTTCCATAAATGTTATTTGTGTACATAGCTGTTGGGGATTGGTACTTGATGCTGAGTAGCTCACATCCTCCTCTGACATTTCTGACTTGAGGTGTCACATTACAATACCTTTAGTAGCTTCCACTAAGGTACACTGATGTGATAAAGGTTAAGAAAGATTACTGTCTACTGGGGTGCAGTCATTATGTAGTTCGGTATCAATGTTCCTAAAAATGTTTTTATCTATTAAACATAATTGTTCTTCATGACTTTATGGAATAAAGAGAAATACACACTGATACAAAATAAATGCAGTATACACTTGATTACACATTTGTGGATTATCTGGTTCTGGCTTATCTATGCACCTTGCAACTCTATAAAATATCTATTAAGTTCACCAAGCCAGTCCACCTATCTCTTTGTATAAAAGAAATAACTCTAGAACTACCAGATAAATTTTCATAATATTTAGTAATCGAAAATTAATGTTGAAGCACTTCAATATTTATTTAGATAAAACAAAATTTTAATTTTCACTTACACTAAACACTTACATGTGTTTCTGCACATATCTCAAGCTAAATATTTATTGCAGTGGAAAGTGTTTTAAACAGAGATTGTGAAGAGAAATGAAACACACAACTTATGTTCAGTACAGTTTTCCGTAAGTCTTGTGTTTTTTAGGAATTGGGATAGATCACTTGGTATAGCGTTGGGCTATGGTCTGGATGGCCTGGATTTGATTCCTGGCAGATTCTTCTCTTCTCAATAGCATCCAGACAGACTCTGGGCCCACCTACTCTCCTATCCAATGGGTACTGGGGGCTCTTTCCCCAGGGCAAAGTGGCAGGGGTGTGAAGCTGACCACTCACTTCCATCTAGTACCAATCAAAAATGGTGGAGCAATACCTCCACTCCCCCATATGCCTTCATTGTATAGTGCTTAACTACTCAAGAACAGGGACAATTTTACTTTTGCCTAAGCTTAAAATGTGCATACCTTTCCATATTTCCACAATGAGCGATCACCATGCTCTTCTGAGCACACACCAAACTTGGGTCTATCTGGGTTATTTGATTTTACAAGCCTCCTTTCCCTTTTCTTACCATGGAAAACAGAAATATATTGCAGCTATTTTCAACAGGAAGAAAGTGGTTGGATATCAAGTAGATCATTTACTCACCCCATGTCCAGAACACTCCAGATTGTTGTGATTGCTTGGACACTTTGCCTGGTCAATGTGTGGGAAGATGCTGGTGCAGGACTGATTAACACATATCTGCCAAAGTAATATCAGTATATTATATTATTGTTTGAAACATTTTAAACTATTAATTTGTAACAGTGTTACTTAACCCACTTGCGCCCATAAACATACCTATACACCACCCTCATGTATCTGATCATGATCACTGCAAGTGTGATGGTACACAAAATGCAAATGACTGGTTAAAGTGGTTTCCAGTGTCATCTATGTACAATGTTGTGAACCAGTACTGTTTCACAGTTTGTCTAGGCTTCTAGTGATGTCCAAAGATTAGTCACACTGCTGTTTCATAATTCACTGACAAGGAATATGGATACTTATCATTAGCAAATTTCAGAAGATAAGTCAGATATTCTACATTTTATGTGCATAAATTCAGTGTTCACTTTATCTAAGGCAAAGCATCACATATTAATTTCTGGTAAAGATGAAAGCATATGTAATTGAATGTATGTCTTTGTTTCTGATTTCATGTCTAGTGATGATGAGGAATGTGTCAGTTCACTGCTGTATGGAGTGAGAAGTAGGTGGCTTCCCTGACCAGATTGATTGCAGAGTAGGTGATTGAGGATGTGTTAATGATATTGTATACCAGCAGAGTGACTGAAGAGCCAAACAACCTATTTGTAAACCAAAAATTTCAAATGAATTTTAGTTCATTTAAAAAATTTCAAACATGTTTATATTATCATTATTTATTCCAAGTGATAATTTGTCTGTATATCTATAGCTTGATAAATTTTGTCTGAACAGCTGAGGCATGAGGATGTCTTCATCACAAGCACAATACACTGTTGCTAATATTTAGAAATTACTCAGCCTGCCAGATTGAATTCAAGTATGAATTTCTTGATTCTCCTGTGTTCGATATATAAATTATAATGCCAATGAAAGTTTCAGAGGAAACTTGTTTAGAAAAGTTGGGTATAAGATGGAAGTGCACACAAGTAAAAACAGATTTTGAAACTTTGTCCTTACTGTATACACATCACACAAGAACTAAGGAACTTGAAAAAGGAAGAAGACTTCAATACTATCAGCAGTTTGAAATATAATTCTGGATGATGAAATCATTCTGAACAATGTGTATTTATATTTGAGGCTTGGTTCAGTAACAGGGGATTTGTCACTAAGTGTGAGGTGCTGAAAATCATCACATTTTCAAATAATAGCTGTTACACTCATTACGAGTTAATGTTACCAAAAATTGACCAGGCAGTTAATTTCTCTTCTGGAAGTAAAGAAAGGACAGCAAGTCCACTGGATCCAAATGAAGAAAGCAACAGCAAACTCAAAAATGGAAATGTTACAAGAATTTTTAGAGGAAATTGTATCTACAGCTGGGTGTGAAACTTGGTCTCTGACATTAAGGGAGGAACATAGGCTGAGGGTGTTTGAGAACAGGGTGTTGAGGGAAATATTTGGACCCAAGAGAGATGAAATGACAGGAGGTTGGAGAAAACTGCATAGTGAGGAGCTTCATAACTTGTACTCTTCTCCACGTATAATTAGAGTGATCAAGTCAAGGAAGATGTGGTGGGCAGGGCATGTAGCACGAATGGGGGAGATGAGGAATGCATATAGGATAGTGGTGGGAAAGCCAGAAGGAAAGAGACCACTGGGAAGACCAAGGAATAAGTGGGTGGACAATATTAAAATGGATCTTAGAGAGAGAGGATGGCATGGTATGGACTGGATTGATCTGGCTCAGGATAGGAACCAGTGGAGGGCTCTTGTGAACAAGGTAATGAACCTTCAGGTTCCATAAAATGCTGGGAAGTTCTTGAGTAGATGCAGAATTGGCAGCTCCTCCAGAAAGGCTCAGCTCCATGAGTGAATAAGTAAGTAAGTAAGTAAGTAAGTAAGTTGTAACTTCACTTTATTTCTGATTCACAGCATTCTGAACAAGAAGAGCATATCATGCAACAAGTTGCAAAAATGGAAAAAAAGAACATTTTAGAAATGAATGTGGAGGAATTAGTGGACTCGCATTCCACTGAAGTGTCACGTGATGAGCTAAGAGAAATGCAGAAAGAAAGAAAGAAAGAAAGAAAGAAAGAAAGAAAGAAAGGTCTCATATTCAGACAAATTAATAGCCCAAGAAGTTTTTATCAATTCCCAAGAAAGGCTTTCTCCAGGGAACTAGTTAATTAATTTAGTGATCTTGTTGGCTATGTACAATGTATTGGTGGAAAACTGTTGGTTCGGAAATCATTAGAAATTTTATAAATACCAAATGGGTTTCTATTTGAATTAAACACTGACATGGTAAATGAATTTTCTTAAAAGAAATTAAATGAGTACTGCGTTGTAAGTTTATTCTTATATATTACACACATAAGTGGTTCAAACATGACCTGAAGTTTTCATTGTTTCTCATAAATGAAAATGTGGATCAATGTAATTTCTTCACATTCATTTTATATGTCCTGCCTTACAAACAAACCACACTTATATGCACTTGGTTGTATTACATGGTATCTGTACAAGTCAGCAAGATAGAACAGCTATGAGTAATGAATTATCAGAACTAACACTATTCAGTGAAGACTCAGCAGTCTAATTCAGGGATGCTGCACTGTTAAATGCGCAGGGTGTGCATGTTGCACTAGGAGAGTGTGGCACAGTCAGAGATCACAGCTCCACATACCGATCATTGACATCAGAAACAACAAAGTTGAAAAGTTTATTCTTGACACAAGACATGTTCCTATTCATGACATCGTACATGAAAACACAAGTGTTGTTATTGTAGTGGCAATTATTATGAGTATATGTGCTTTAATAAAGTGAGTGCAAGATGGGTTCCAAAGGTGCCAAGTCAAATATGAACCACCTTACAATGTTACTGCAACATTACATACCAAATTGTCTCCACAAGGTGTACCATCTCTAACCAGGCCCATATCTGGATTTCCGGATGAATCTATTGTTCCGCTTGTCGCCCTAGAGGTAGCATGTCAACAAAGACAATGCAAGGTATACTAACAGGCAAAGAGAACTGGAGATTTTATAATATAGGTAAATGTTTTATCAAGACAGAGAAAAGCCTATTATTCATTTATAAAGTTTTTTCTTCGTTCTAATATATTAAACTATTGGTTTTATGGATTTTCAGTGATAGAGCTAAATGAAAACATTACTGATCACACATCATTTGATAAAATAAACAATACACACACATACACAGGAGTCATATAGAAAATCTTGAACACAAACAGCAGAGTAATTACTATGACTAGTTTTTCAATAAAAAGCAATAATGATAGAAATAAAGGGTTTGACTAGAAAGTTCTGGGAATGACTTTGTGAGTGAGTTAGAAAACAGCCTACCAATTAATTGATATTGTCTTCTTTAGAGCAGTTTCCTTTGGCAGCTAAATACATGAAACTGTTCCTTTTTTCAACTTTAACATGAATACCCAGAACACATATTTTCATATCACAACTAGGGCATGGCACACACTACTAGACCTCCTGTAGTAACCCAAAATGTGTCCCTTTCAGCAAAGATTTTATAGTTGGGAACAGAAAGAATTCTCACCTAGCCAGACTGGAAGAATAGGATGGATGTAACATCAGAAAGATCTGTTCTTGGGTCAGAAACTGCCTCAGCGATACTTCAGTGTGAAACAATGCATTGTACCATCTTAGAAACAACCCATTTCGTTTTAGATTTAATTATGAAAAAAGATAGAGGCAGACAGACAGAGAGAGAGTAATCTTCATATTTACCGCTGTGAGCACCCATATATTACATAATGCAAGCCTAATCCCAAAAGTTCAAGACAAGATATGTGTGTATGAAAATTTGCAACCAAATTTTACCAGAATTAAAGTTGCAACCTTCCAAACAAGAGTCTGGTGTCTTATTACAATGTTGGTAGCCCTTCACATACCACATACATTATGGAAATACATAACAATCAATGTAGTCAATTTCTTGATGATGTATAATTCTCAGTAAATTATATGTTATTGTCACAGACTGTCTAGAAATGTATTATGAAAGACACGGACCCATTTACATCTTTGTTTAACAAGTAGGTACCATTATGTGTTTTGAGATACAGTCACTATAAAAATAAACAAAAGAATATGAATATGATCAAATATTACAAAGTCTGAATCTGTTTCCACTGCACATCCTAGAAGATGGCATTCTTCATCGTCACCACCGTGAAAACCTCAAATCTCATATATTTGACACCATGTCTGTCAGAGAACATGCAATGCCGATATGGACAGATGGCAAATAATACGTTTTTTTTAACTGTAGAAAAAAATATAAATAGGAAAGAGGCCTAGGCAATGCCCATCCGGCCTTCTGTAGCACATTCTAATAAACATCTTATTCTACAATAGTGGTAGCCCCACAATTTTTACTATAGATCTTGACTTAAATCTGTGTGTATACCGTATATAATCAGTACAATTACATCTTTTATTTTTCTTACATATCTATTTTATATAAATATAGGAATGTTGTTTCTGATGTAACAGACGCCTTGCAGAAATCTTTTTTCTTCTAGCCTTAAGAGCTCTGTAACTGAGTTTGGGTAATGCTTTTTGCTGTTCTCAGATGAGATGTCCATCACTGTTGCCCTTTGGTCCTTGTACAGTTTGCAGCCCATTGCCACAGTCACATATGGCCATGGAGACAATGTTAAATCTGTTTAGGATTACTTTAAGACTGGTGTGTCTCACTGTCATACGGTTTATTGACATGAAGGCGTGGTGTTCATTTTTATCTGTCGGAACCACAGAGATGTGGCTTTCCTGTAGTACCTTTCAAAGTAGCTTTCTCCTCTGTCCCGTTTGGTGTTTTGACAAAAACTGAGAAGTTCTTCTTTGCCTTTCTTTTTCCACTGGGTTTTAAGATCTGCTACTGGTAATAGTAATTAACTATCTCTGCCTTCTTTGATTGCTTGCTTTGCCTCCAAGTCGGCCCTCTCATTAACGTCAACTCTGCAGTGCCCCAGGATCAAGTAAAATTTGATTTTTTTCCTCGCAATTCCAGTCTCTCTATTTTATCTTTCAGCGTATGTGTAACGTGTGATGTGTTGCTTATTATAATGGAGTTACTAATGCTTTTTAACACACTTGCCGAGTCCGAGAAAACCATGAAGTTTTGCTCTGAGTCTATTTTTTCAATGATATCTATTGTTTCGGCAGCAAATAATATGCTGTATCTCTTACATAGTGCTGCCATCTATATAAAAAATTTAAACTGTTACAATGGTAAAAGTTCCAGTTCTCTAGCTCCTCATACCCAGGAGCTATATGGAACAGAAATCAGAGTACATAATGGTATATCATACTCATTATGTTATCAGTGGACCACTGAATGTGAAAACTTAAGACAGTCCTTCCTCAAGGGCTGGTACTGATTGGCTTTAAGTACCCTGTATGCTAGGAAACTAATTAATACAAGGGCTTGTGTAACTTGAATGTGATATGATGATACTGCATGGAACAAAGAGCAATTATACATTGGTACTGACTGGTCAAGCCACCAAATACTATCATGAGTAACACAGATAAAAATATACAAGGATCATTTTGACCTGTCACTGAATAACAAGACTTGTTAATCAAAACTGTATGGTACATTCAAAGCCTTTTAGAACAAGTCATTAAGTCACTTACTTGCATTCATATTCTACTCCTTTGATTGAAATTATTGTTGTTGCATAGAGCTGCTCCTTCCCAACATTTACTGGGTGTCTGTTTCCCAGTTGGCACTGGAGAGATCCACAGTGTACATTCCTACACACAAAAATTACACAACTTCTACAAATGATTTTATTCAATCCTGCATATTTCCAAGTACAGCTCCTCTAAAAAAAAATAAATACAGTTTATGAATCTAGTACTATGCAGACTTTGTTTTCATACCTATAAACAAGAGCTAATAACACTGACCAATAATCCCTTGAATCTCTTAACTGATGAACTGAATTTCCATAAATTCATATTTTTATTCCTTGAATGTTCATTATAAATTCCCAAATTTGTCTCTTCCAGAAGGCATTCCTGTAGCATTCAAAAGGTAAGTAGACAGAGAACATACAGCCACAAGTACATAACAAGTTTTGTTCTGATAAATCTTCTCTCCCTCCAGGATATACAAAACGGCATTAGATGCACTTTATATTTAAAGTGGTTAAAGGCAGAATAAATATAACAGTATATATTTTGCAATTATCAATTCATTAAGTCAAAAAAAGTAAACACTCCAGAGATTTATGCATAACTTCGTATGAAGGCAATTTATAGTAGTCAAAAACAGGAATTGCATAAATTCCCACATTCTTTCTTTCACCAGTAGCAGTACTATGAACAGCTACAGATACTGAAGTTTCAGAAAACAGATATTTGAGCTCTAACACTACAAGCAACAGTATATTTGTTGTGGTTCATTTTATGATTCTGTCAGTTTCTTAGGCTATATAGTGTCAAACATTATGGTGATTCATAAATAATGAATTGAAAGAGTTTGGAAGAAAACAGCCAGCCTAATTAAGTACTATCTCAGTGTCTGCCAAGAGGGATTGAAGAACATCCTGAAAAACCTTATTCAGAATAGTCAATGTCCTGACCAAGCACCTCCTCCCATATACAGGATGATTCACGAAGTTTTACCCCCACTTAGGGAGGGCATTCCTGAGGTAATTTGAAAAAAAAAAAATGTTAATATACTAATGGTATCCAACTCATATTTGAAGACATACAGTAATTTGAAAACTGGCGAAAAATCTTTTCTTCTTCGAATTTCAGTCCAAACAAATTAGAAATACAATACAAACACTTTAAATCGTTAATGTTTCAGGAAAGAAGCATTCTAAAACCATTTTTTTTTCAATTTCTTAATTTTGCATTGTGCAACATTTCTCATCGATTTTATGTTACAAAATTACATTATTTTCAGCATCCCATTCTGTAAACATACCAATGGATGCATATCACACCCTTCTATCAATCTGTTTCCTTTAAACTGTAGTGCTTTAGAAGACGACTGGATTTACATAAGATTTTCAAAAATTTCTCCCTGTACGTCAACACAACGCGGCGCACTCATATGAACCACGCTCGTAGCATTTCGCAGCTCCACGCGTTTGTTCTTTATTGTCATCGCCTCGTCCAGAATACGTTCAAGCAACGCTTCATGTGTTTGTATATTTACCTGGTACACAATGTCCTTCATCCACCCCCAAATGCAATAAAATGAACAGCCCAATTAGCTGATCATACAGAACACCACACCAGACATTGACACTGAATCGGTGTTGAAAATTCGATTCTGTCGTGGCACGGGGATTATTGTCTGCCCAAACATGTAAGTTGTGACTGTGGTTGACCCCGTCCCATGTAAACTGTGCCTCATCTCAGAACATTATCAAGCAGTACAACTGCCGATTTCCATTTAGCCAATTGCAGAACTGCAGACGAAGAGCACGGTCTCCTGGTTGTAGGTGTTGTACTTGCTGTAAATGATAAGGATGCAGCCCATTCTCATGAAGAGTCCTCCACGCCATGGACTGAGAAACACCGAACCACCGAACTGGACATCTTGTACTGGCACGCAGACTGCGCTCTTCAGCACCGAGAATGTTTTCTTCTTCGCACAATTCATGTTGAGGATTTCGTTTGTATCATATACAAACGCTGGAGAGAGAACCAGTTTATCTTAATGTGTTGAATGTACTGCTAATGGATTTAGGATTTGGAATCCTGCGATTAGGATAATGCCGGTCATATTCGGCAGCAGCAGCTCTTGCATTTCCATCACATACACCCAAAACAAACACCATATCGGCGTATTCCTCAGCGGAAAATATGTACAGCATCTTAACTTCACCAACACAACATCCTATTTATGACTGGAACGCACTGCCTACCTACATGCAACATTCCAGCTGGTCTGTATTATCTGCTGACACAGCTGACTTCAACGCAAGGTCGCCAAGCCGGGGGGGGG